>NC_072459.1:140897-220897 GCF_027596085.1 Anoplopoma fimbria
TATGTGTTTTATGTGTTTTATGTGTTGTATGTGTTGTATGTGTTGTATGTGTTGTATGTGTTGTATGTATTGTATGTGTTGTATGTGTTGTATGTGTCAGGCAGACAGGCAGACAGACAGACAAGCAGACAGAAACACAGACAGATAGACAGTGACTCGGACTAACAATGACTGAGATACCGACTCCAGGGTCCAGAGTTTTCATCTGCAGGCTTTTCAATGATGAGTTTTAGTTTGATTGTTTTCTTTGGGAGTGTGTTATTTGTGGACAATGCAAACTTGGTTTGTTGCCACGTTAAGTCAACTTTGTTTCAGTGTCAGGTAAATTTCCAACACAGTCTCACGGCAGGTTGCGAACATAGTCAGGAAATGCAATCCATCTGTTTTGTGTACAGGGACACAAATTGCCCTTTTTTTCATGTTGCTTGGAACAACTTTTTTTGGGGGACAAAACATTTTATTAAAAACAAAAGTTCGGTATGTTCAACAAAACCACTTGGTTAAATGTAGGAAAAAACAATGGTTGACTTGAAAATTGAACTTCACTTGAGCTACGTAGTTAGGTTCAGGCAACAAACCCACCTAGTTATATTTAGGAAAACGTCACAAAGGTTACAGTTAGGGTTAGGCTCAGGCAAAAGAAACAGAACAAAAAATGTCGCAGACCTTCGCTTGGTGGAAAGTCCTGTGTTTGTTTGACCCATCCACCTCTGTCCCGCCAGCTATTGATGGATTTTTTTCAATATTTCATACGAAGTCCATAGCTCTGATCATTGCATAGTCACATGGATGGGTTTAATTTGTGTGTCCATCGTGAAAAAGATTTTGAATTGACTTTGTTTGCATCCTGACAACAGAAAAAAAGTTTCCATGTACATGTGACAAATCGATTGGTTTTCATGACTTTTTCATGAGCTGACTTGATATTGGGCTGACATTGGACTTGTCCCCCCTCCACCTACAGGAGGCGACTGCTAGAAGACGGTGGAGGTCTAGCAAAGCTGCATGATGCCAGGATGGCACCTCTGCTGCCCCCTGTTGGTTCAGAGATCTTCAGACGCTTCACGCCGTCCTCGCTGGAGGAAATCGAGCGACGACACAAAGTCGAGGAGGAGGAGCAACAGAGGAGGAAGGAGAAGAACATAGAGGTACACAAAATATAGCTATCATCTGTCAGTTACCATTAATCAATACATCAAAACAAGTAATCAATAAATTGAGAACAAGTTATCGATAAACTGAAACAAGTGATCAATACACCGAAAATGAGCAATGACTTCATAGAGAACAAGTAATCAACAGACCCTTCAAGTTCCAAACTCAAATGCAGATCGGCCAATCACCATGACAACGATCTGTCTGTGCTCCAAAGATTCAGTTTGTTCATTTTCAGGCTGGTTTTGTGTATTTGGAGCTCGTTCTAGAACGATACATTTCTACGTAACAACAAGTGGAGCTCACATTAAAGATTGGATTGATTAGTTTGTTTATGCTACGCTAGAAGAAATGCTAAATGTGTACACATGCTGCTTTAGCTTTTTAATGATTATAACAGTAAATATAAACCTACCCTGGTTTATTGATTATAACAGTAAATATAAACCTACCCTGGTTTATTGATTATAACAGTAAATATAAACCTACCCTGGTTTATTGATTATAACAGTAAATATAAACCTTCCCTGGTTTAATGATTATAACAGTAAATATAAACCTTCCCTGGTTTAATGATTATAACAGTAAATATAAACCTTCCCTGGTTTAATGATTATAACAGTAAATATAAACCTTCCCTGGTTTAATGATTATAACAGTAAATATAAACCTTCCCTGGTTTATTGATTATAACAGTAAATATAAACCTTCCCTGGTTTAATGATTATAACAGTAAATATAAACCAGTAAATATAAACCTTCCCTGGTTTAATGATTATAACAGTAAATATAAACCTACCAGGAACAGTTTTATTACCTGACTTCACCTCCGGTTTCCATCATCCGGTGATGCAGTGGTTCACTTTGGTCTGTTGGTCTGTTGTAGACCCTTCTGTCTGCTTCTCTTTTAAGTTTTTTTTAAACATTAGATACTATTTATCCTGGCAGTGCAGCTAGTGACGGTCTGGCAACATAAGATACCATCAATGAAATGACAAATAAAAAAACTCTGTCTCTGATTGACAGAGAGCCGATGAAGATCTTCCTAAACCAGCCAGTGACCTTGAGGCCGGGAAGCCCCTCCCATTTATCTACGGAGACCCGCCCCCTGGTCTTCTCAACACGCCATTGGAGGAGCTGGATCCCTTCTACCAATCACAGAAGGTCTCTCTCTTTGATAAAAAAAGATATTCCCTGATCAATATGAATCAATAAAAGAATAATTTACACCTATAAATGTCTCTCTCTCTGTCTATCTCTGACCTGTCCGTCTCTGTCCGTCTCTCTGACCTATCCATCTCTCTGACCTGTCTGTCTCTCTCTGTCTCTCTGACCTGTCTGTCTCTGTCTCTCTGGCCTGTCCGTCTCTGTCCATCTCTCTGACCTATCCATCTCTCTGAGCTGTCTGTCTCTCTCTGTCTCTCTCTGACCTGTCTGTCTCTCTCTGTCTCTCTGACCTGCCTGTCTCTGTCTCTCTGACCTGTCTGTCTCTGTCTCTCTGGCCTGTCCGTCTCTGTCCATCTCTCTGACCTATCCATCTCTCTGAGCTGTCTGTCTCTCTCTGTCTCTCTCTGACCTGTCTGTCTCTCTCTGTCTCTCTGACCTGCCTGTCTCTGTCTCTCTGGCCTGTCCGTCTCTGTCCATCTCTCTGACCTATCCATCTCTCTGAGCTGTCTGTCTCTCTCTGTCTCTCTCTGACCTGTCTCTCTCTCTCTGTCTCTCTGACCTGTCTGTCTCTGTCCGTCTCTCTGACCGGCCTGTGTCTCTGTTTCTGTCTCTCTCTAGCCTGTCTGTCTCTCTCAGTTTCTCGGACCGGTCTGTCTCTCTGTCTCTGTCTCTCTCTGACCTGTCTGTCTTTCTCAGTCTCTCTGACCTGTCTGTCTCTCTCTGTCTCTCTCTGGCCTGTCTGTCTCTCTCAGTCTCTCTGACCTGTCTGTCTCTCTCTGTCTCTCTCTGACCTGTCTGTCTCTCTGACCTGTCTGTCTCTCTGCAGACGTTCATCGTGCTTGGTAAAGGAAACATCATCTACAGGTTCAATGCCGAGCCGGCTTGTTACCTGCTGAGTCCGTTCAACCCGCTGAGGACCTTCGCCATCAAGATCCTCATTCACTCATATCCTTTATGATGTCACACTTTATGAGGTCACACTGTGCTTTTCCCTCATTGGCCAGTGAAACCTGAAGAAACAGAATGAGCTTAGATTAGCAGGTTGTTGCTAAATGATCAGCTGATGATGTTTTTTGTTCCTTATAACCTAACTTTATTCAGTTTGTTCATCATGGTGACGATTCTGGCCAACTGTGCGTTCATGACTCTGAGTGATCCCCCAGCGTGGAGCAAGACTGTGGAGTGAGAACCACACACACCAGAATACACACAAATACACTCACAGCGGCGGGGGGTTGTGTCTCCATGATAACCCTAGATTTAGGAAAACCGCCCAAAGACTCGCTGTCCGACGGCCGACCCGAACTACAGAGACTGAGCCAACACTGTAGGACACTAAAGTTTATTGATAATCTTAATGACTGATTCATGTTACCGTGTCTGATCAACATGATCAACCCAACATGGTCAACATGATCAACATGATCAACATGAACAACCTGATCAACCTGATCAACATGATCAACCTGATCAACATGATCAATATGATCAACCTGATCAATATGATCAACATGATCAACCTGATCAACATGATCAACCTGATCAACATGATTGTCTGTTGATTGTCGGTTGATTGTCTGTTGATTGATTGTCTGTTGATTGATTGTCTGTTGATTGATTGTCTGTTGATTGTCTGTTGATTGTCTGTTGATTGTCTGTTGATTGTCTGTTGATTGTCTGTTGATTGTCGATTGATTGTCGATTGATTGTCGGTTGATTGTCGGTTGATTGTCTGTTTATTGTCAGTTGATTGTCAGTTGATTGTCTGTTGATTGTCGATTGATTGTCGATTGATTGTCGATTGATTGTCGATTGATTGTCGTTGATTGTCGTTGATTGTCGATTGATTGTCTGTTGATTGTCTGTTGATTGTCGATTGATTGTCGGTTGATTGTCGGTTGATTGTCGGTTGATTGTCGGTTGATTGCCTGTGCTTGTCGATTTATTGTCTGTTGATTGTCTGTTGATTGTTGATTGATTGTCTGTTGATTGTCGGTTGATTGTCAGTTGATTGCCTGTTGATTGTCTGTTGATTGTCTGTTGATTGTCTGTTGATTGTCTGTTGATTGTTGATTGATTGTCTGTTGATTGTTGATTGATTGTCGATTGATTGTCGATTGATTGTCTGTTGATTGTCTGTTGATTGTCTGTTGATTGTCTGTTGATTGTCGATTGATTGTCGGTTGATTGTCGGTTGATTGTCGGTTGATTGTCTGTTGATTGCCTGTGCTTGTCGATTTATTGTCTGTTGATTGTCTGTTGATTGTCTGTTGATTGTCTGTTGATTGTCTGTTGATTGTCTGTTGATTGTCTGTTGACTGTCTGTTGATTGTTGATTGATTGTCGGTTTATTGTCAGTTGATTGCCTGTTGGTTGTCTGTTGATTGTCTGTTGATTGTCGGTTGATTGTCTGTTGATTGTCTGTTGATTGTCTGTTGGTTGTCTGTTGGTTGTCTGTTGGTTGTCGGTTGATTGTCGGTTGATTGTCGGTTGATTGTCGGTTGATTACTTGTTGATTGTTTGTTGATTGTCGATTGATTGTCTGTTGATTGTCTGTTGATTGTCTGTTGATTGTCTGTTGATTGTCTGTTGATTGCCTGTTGATTGTCTGTTGATTGTCTGTTGATTGTCTGTTGATTGTCGATTGATTGTCTGTTGATTGCCGGTTGATTGTCGATTGATTGTTGATTGATTGTCGATTGATTGTCTGTTGATTGTCGATTGATTGTCGATTGATTGTCGATTGATTGTCGATTGATTGTCGATTGATTGTCGATTGATTGTCTGTTGATCGTCTGTTGATTGTGCTTGATTGTCGATTGATTGTCGATTGATTGTCGATTGATTGTCGATTGATTGTCGGTTGATTGTCGGTTGATTGTCTGTGGATTGTCTGTGGATTGTCTGTTGATTGTCTGTTGATTGTCTGTTGATTGTATGTTGATTGTATGTTGATTATCGGTTGATTTACTGTCCACTCCGTCTGTAGTTTTTATGTTTCCCTTTTTAACGTGTCAATGTCGTTGAACAGATACGTGTTTACATTCATCTACACATTTGAAGCAACGGTCAAAGTTCTGTCCAGAGGATTCTGCGTTGGAGGTTTCACCTTCCTGAAGGACCCGTGGAACTGGTTGGACTTCATGGTCATCAGCATGGCGTAATACTCAAAACACACCTGTGATACACACACTTTAACCTATTGTTTTCTTATGATGATTATGATGATTATGATTATAACTATTGTTATTATAATTATCATTGTTATTCTGATGTGCATTCAAAATCTTCTGGTGCTTGTGATGCCGGAAAGCTCATGAAAGTTAGATGGAGTGAATATTTTGACGTTGTTTGTGTCGGCTAACAGAAGACCTATAAGATCATTTAGAAAGCGGTCAGCAAATAGTATTGTCACTTTTTTCATACCAATAGACTGGAGGATACTACTACTACTACAACTACAACAATACCTCATTTACAACCTGTCCAAACCTGAAGACATCTACTCGCCATGTTCACTTACAGTCATAGCGTTTATACTACTGCTGCTACTACTACCACAATAGCTTATCTACAACCTGTCCAAGGTACTAATACTTCTACTTCTACTACTACTGCTACAACAATACCACATCTACAACCTGTCCAAGGTACTAATACTTCTACTTCTACTACTACTGCTACAACAATACCACATCAACAACCTGTCCAAGGTATTGATACTTCTATTTATACTACTACTGCTACAACAATACCTCATTTACAACCTGTCCAAACCTGAAGACATCTACACGCCATGTTCACTTGCAGTCATTGCGTTACCATTTGGCAACAGGAAGTCAGAGATCATCACATTTACATGAGGGTGTGTGCAGGCGTCCAACGGGCCGGTGCAGGGATGTTCGAGAGCTAATTCATCTCCACTTGAAGTTTTAATTGAAATTAGAAATAGTTTATTAAGAACCTAAGCTATTGTCTATTTACAACAGTTAAGATTAACTTTTTAATTTAGAAGTCGTCTGTTTGTCGTTGTGACTTTTCTCCTTGATGATGATGATGATGATGATGATGATAATAATAATAATAATAATAATCAATCCTTTATTAGTCCCACAATGGGGAAATTACTTCTCTGCATTTAACCATCCCGGAGGAGCAGTGGGCTGCAAAGAAGCGCCCGGGGAGCAACTTGGGGTTAGGTGTCTCAGGGACACCTCGGCATGTGCCGGTTTGAACCACCAACCTTGTGGTTACGGGATAAGCGCTCTACCTCATGTGCCACAGCCGCCCCATGATGATGATGATGATGATGATGATGATGATGATGATGATGATGATGATGATGATGATGATGATGATGATGATGATGTCTCTCTGTGTTTCAGATACCTGACAGAGTT
Organism: Anoplopoma fimbria; assembly: GCF_027596085.1. Taxonomy (NCBI): domain Eukaryota; kingdom Metazoa; phylum Chordata; class Actinopteri; order Perciformes; family Anoplopomatidae; genus Anoplopoma; species Anoplopoma fimbria. The sequence continues at coordinate 147,620 of NC_072459.1, forward strand.
TGTAGATTTGGGAAATGTTTCTGTGTTGAGAACGTTCAGAGTTCTTCGAGCTCTGAAGACCATCACAGTTATCCCTGGTCAGTGTGTGTGTGTGTGTGTGTTTCGGTTATGTGAGTTTACGTTTCCGATTGTCAGTTTTTAATGCCCCCCCCCCCCCCCCCCCCCCACTGTCAGGTCTGAAGACGATTGTCGGAGCTCTCATCCAATCAGTGAAGAAGCTGGCTGATGTCATGATTCTGACCGTGTTCTGCCTCAGTGTCTTCGCTCTGATTGGTCTGCAGCTTTTCATGGGAAACCTGCGGCAGAAATGTGTTCTGATACCACCGCTGTTGCTTGGTAACAACACGTCTGACATCAACCTCGGCACCGGTTACCATGGCAACGACACCCAAAGCAACAATACAGGAAGCAACGACTTTGATTACTCCAAGTACATCAACAACCCAGGTATGGCTGGTTTGTTACAAATACTACTATCACTAATACTACAATACCTCATCAACAAGCTGTCCAATGTACAAATACTTCTTCTACTAGTACTACTACAATACCTAATCAACTACCTGTCCAATGTACAAATACTTCTTCTACTACTACGACAATACCTCATCTACAACCTGTCCAAGCTACAAATATTACTACTACTACTTCTTATACTACAATACTTCATTGATGATCCTTCTAGGTTACAAATACTAATACAAATACTACAATATCTCATCAATGACAAGTTGGAGGTACAAATACTAGTACAAATACAATACAATATTCGGTAGGAATACAAATACTATTACTAATACTGGAATACCTCATAGATGACCTGCCAAAGGGAGAAATACTACTTCTTCTAATACTAATGCTAGAATAGCTCATCGATGGCCCGTCACAGCTACAAATACAACTACTACTAATACTACAATACCGCATAGATGAACTATCCAAGATACAAATACTACTATAACTACTGCTGGTTATATTACAGTACCTCATTGACGTCCTCCCCAAGGTACAAATAATACTAATACCAATACTACAATACCTTAACTACAGTCTGTCCAAGCTACAAATACAAGTTATACCAATACTACAATACCTCATTGACGACCTATCCAAGATACAAATATGACTATTACTTCTGCTAATTATACTAGAATACCTCACTACTACTTGTACTATTACCTACTACTACTACTACAAAAACTACAATACATCATTAAAGACCTGTCCAAGGTACAAATACTTGGACAGGAAAAGAAGAAGAAGAAGAAGAAGAAGAAGAAGAAGAAGAAGAAGAAGAAGAACAAGAACAAGAACAAGAACAAGAAGAAGAGTGTGACTTATTGTATAATTTGGACCAGATCAGTGATTCATATTAGATCGAGATCATTTAAATAAAAGAGCCTCAAATGGGCTGAATTTAATATCCGGATGAGATTAAACATATCTTCAACACGTCCACCTTGTTAAGCGACCCGAGCAGTGACGTTATTAATGCTAGGAAAACATTTGGTGTCAGCCATGTTTGACACAAACAATCATACGAGGCTTTAAACAATAAAGTAAATGATAAACAAGCTTTAGTAGACAGGGTTTAGTTTAATAGAGCAGCTTGTAGAGCTGCCAGGAGATGATGTATTCATTATATATTATCAGTATTATTATTGGTATTATTAGGAGTATTATTAGGAGTATTATTATGATTATTATGGGAGGATGCCGTTGTGATGACCTCATTTAGTTTTTTGCGACTGTATCAGCTAATTTGTATAAAATCTGTCTGCCTGTCTGTCTGTCTGTCACATAGACAACTACTACTACCAGCCTGGTCAACTGGATGCTCTTCTGTGTGGAAACAGCTCTGATGCCGGGTACGTTCACAACACCTACTCTATACTGATATTACTGATGATGAGGAAGATGATGGTGGTGATGATGATGATGATGATGATGATGATGATGATGATGATGATGATGGTGGTGATGATGATGAAGATGATGGTGGTGATGGTGGTGATGATGATGATGATGATGATGGTGATGATGATGATGATGATGATGATGATGACGATGATGATGAAGATGATGATGATAATGATGATGATGATAAAGATGATGATGAAGATGATGATGATTATGATGATGATGATGATGGTGGACATGATGATGATGATGAAGATGATGATGATGATGATGATGATGATGGTGATGATGATGATGATGATGATGATGATGATGATGATGATGATGATGTGTTCAGGGTCTGTCCTGAGGGTTACGTCTGTCTGAAAGCAGGGAGTAACCCAAACTACGGATACACCAGCTACGACTCGTTTGGTTGGGCGTACCTGTCTCTGTTCAGACTGATGACCCAGGACTTCTGGGAAAACCTGTTCCAGCTGGTCAGTAACTCACTGGTCCCAGTACTAACTGGTCCTCACTGGTCTTTGACTGACGAGAACCTGTTGCAGCTGTTGAACATCACCTGTCTGTCTGTCACCTGTCTGTACATCACCTGTCTGTACATCACCTGTCTGTACATCACCTGTCTGTACATCACCTGTCTGTCTCTCACCTGTCTGTACATCACCTGTCTGTCTGTCACCTGTCTGTCTCTCACCTGTCTGTACATCACCTGTCTGTCTGTCACCTGTCTGTCTGTCACCTGTCTGTCTCTCACCTGTCTGTACATCACCTGTCTGTCTCTCACCTGTCTGTACATCACCTGTCTGTACATCACCTGTCTCACTTGTCTGACTGCAGACGCTGCGAGCAGCTGGTAAAACCTACATGATCTTCTTCGTGGTCGTCATCTTCCTCGGCTCGTTCTACCTCATTAACCTCATCCTGGCCGTGGTCGCCATGGCGTATGCCGAGCAGAACGAGGCCACCATGGCAGAGGCCAAACAGAAGGAGGAAGAGTACGCTCAGATCCTGGAGATGCTGAAGAAGAGAGAGGAGGAGGTCTGATCTGATGAAACAACATTGAATCAGAGGACAGTGAAAACAAACAGCTCAACATTTGTTCTGGTTGTTATTCCAGCAGGCGGCCTGCAGGGCGCAGCTCTCAGAGGAACAAGATACGGCACCAGAGAAGAAGGATTCATCTGCAGAAATAAAGGGCCACGAGCAAGAACACACAGCCATGGAAGGTATACACATACATGTACACACAGACAGATTCAAGTCATTTTAACATTATGAACCTGAAGTATAACGCACTAATGACATCACAGGAAATCTGACGCCTCAATGCTCTCACAGCCAATAAAAACACTGGACAAAGGGACAGCTCTATCCAACATTTTATTTAACATCACAGTGAATCCTCGTTTTGTGAATCAAAATAAACGGCGAGAAGTTCAATTATTTTCTATTTATTATAATAAAGATGAATTATTAAGTTAAACATGACACCTGTTTTAAGTTGCTTGATTAAAGTGTCAGCTAAATAAATGTAATAAAACATGTTCAGTCCTGGTGGGAAACTCTCACTGAAAATCAAAAGAACACTATGAAGACAGACACACAACAGATCCACCACACAGGGTTCCTGGAGACATTAAAGCAACCTGCCAATCACTAAGGATCGATACGCAACAGATATCGATCCTTTCACTTCGACGCTTGACATGTTTATTTGGAACGAGAGTTCACCGACGAGGAGATTAAACAGATGGAAGAGGGGAGATGAAGAGAGGAGGCAGAACGATGAGGTAACATTGTGATGTAAGTCCAGCTGCTTTACTACAATGATCAACACTGTCCACCTGCAGACTTAGTTTCATCTCAAACTCAACTGGCAACAAAAGTGTTCAACTCAGCAACACAACCCTCCATTTGAATCCTCTCACCAACCGGCTGTGTGTGTTTCAGAGTTTGCAGACGACCAGAGGCCGTGTCCTCCATGTTGGTACGTCTTTTCCGACATCTTCCTGAAGTGGAACTGTTGTGGCTGCTGGCGGTGGCTCAAACAGTACCTGTACATCATCGTCATGGACCCTTTCGTTGACCTCGGCATCACTATCTGTATCGTCCTCAACACCGTCTTCATGGCCATGGAGCATTATCCGATGACTGAGGAGTTCGAGGAGCTTCTGAGCATTGGAAATCTGGTCAGTGATGAAGAAAAGTCAGAGAGTCCATTTCTTTTCCAATGAGAGCACCGCTTCAACACAAGCTTAACATCTGGTGCAGAGAAAACTGTGCTGAGGTCAAAGAACTGTTGATTTGTAAAACAAGTACTGAGTAGAAGTAAAGGTATGGTAAGCACTTTCTCTGACGCCCATGTCTATATTGCATACAAACAAACTTGTAATGCATCATGATCTGCCTATAGCACTGTATAATTACAGTAATAGGCAGTCATAAGTTAGAGTGTAAGAAACCTTCAGTGGAATAGATTTGGCTGAGGGGATTTCCTAACAGTGGTGTTAGCGGCTTGCTTTGAGATAACCAGCATGTTTTTAAAGTAGAGCATGGATTTCTTTAGCTGAAGACTTTTGCTGGCTGTAACGTTATTAGTGTTCTAAATTAGTATCAAGTTTTACACAAAGGAATTACAGTCCTAGTTACTTACCAGGTCGGCTTACTCTCGGTCACATTGGTGAAGTACACTGGTTCGATTCTGCTTCCAGTTGGCGGTCCGCTCACGTTGACTCCAGGTAAGTGAAGAAGAGTCCAGTTGTAACACCAGTATATCCAGCATCCAGCATGAGTCAACCCTCTACAACCATCTGTGTGTAGAGACGTCAGGAACGCCTTTTGGGAATTTTTTCAAAGCTGGCACAAGCTTCCACTTGGACTCAAAGATGAACATATTACATTTTGGTTGCAGAAGGGAACTATGACCTCACAAAACACAATGTAGGCCATAACTCAATAACTAATATGCTCCTTATGATAATTTCCCACAAATGTCTTATAAGATAAAAAGATGAATTGATCTCACTTTGGATGGACATTGATGTAAACTGCAACATGACTGGCTGGTAGTAGTTCTAGTTTCACTTCACTCAAAGCACCCAATCACCTCTTTGAGTAGCTTATGATGATTGTAATATATTATAAATAGATCATAACGTATTACATCTATGAAAATCATAATACACTATGATCCTTGCAAAAGATATTAATGAGTCCCCAGCAATTATGGAGTACTATGATACTTGACCTTGATTATTGTTATTTATCATTATGTATATTAATAGGTGCTTATAACTATACAATAATACAGTGCTATAGGCAGATTTTAATGCATTACACATATGTTCATAGATCATCGTAGACACGACCGTCCTAGAAAGGGCTACCAAAGTATCCACTAGAAAACTAACTTCCATAGTGAGCGAGTAACTAAAAATACACAGGTGATCTTTCTTGTGAATAAGTGAACATGCACCTTTATTTATTCTCAGTTTATCTGCTACATAACTGTTTCTCAAAAGTGTGACCACAAAATAAGCCATAAATCCTATGTGTGTATTATACTCTATAAAATACAAAGAGGGTTCTGTGTCTATTCTGTCACAAAGTCAATAAAAGACTGTCAGCATGTTACAGTGTCTTTAATCATCTTAGTATGTTTCCCATCACGATCTGGTTCTGTCCAATCAAATCACTTTACTGTATCGGTCTAATGTTTGTACCATCAGGCTCATTAGGAGATGATGAGGTGATGTTTAATTATCGTCTGAGATACATCTGCATGATATCACACGTCAGAAAAATAAAACACCTTTTTATTCATTTTAATTTTGCGTCTCTTTTCACCGGTTCCTGAACAACCCCCAGTCGAAGACAGAACTTTTGTTAATGGCTGACAATCACTAAAACTGTGAGTTTATTACAGAACATTATAGACATAAGGAGTTGTAGCTTTTAGTTCTCTGATGAACTGAAGCTAGCCATAATGTAGCTGAATCTCAAGAGAATCTGCTGCCTCAGCTTCGTCTGCTATTCTGCTATGAACAGATTAATGAAGGTGACCTGGGATCAGCAGACCACCAGGTTCTTAATGTGCAGAAATTCATAAAATAATGATTACATAAATTAAAGTATTCAAATGTAATGGAGCTAAAATAATAAGTAAGACGTTACTTGCTAACAGAGGAGTGGCTGCCTACTTTATGGCTGAGAATTACATTTCTGCAATTATTAAAAAGATCTTGAACCAAAAAATGCTTTCCATTTGAAAATGGTCTTTTGTATAGCCGCCGCCATTCATTCTCACACAAAGGTTCTGTCAGGCCGAGCGCACCCTAAAGCGGACACCATCCCTTTATTTGTGCCGCCATCTGCTGTAAACCTCCAGCTCTAGTTCTGTGAGGTGTCGAACCCCTTCGCTCAGGACTGTGTCCAAGCTATCTTTCAATAGCCTTGCTGCTAAGCTTATTCTGCTCACTTCTGACACCTGATCCTTGACCTCTGACCCCTCTCAGGTCTTCACAGGGATTTTCACTGCTGAGATGGTCCTCAAACTTCTGGCCATGGACCCGTACTACTACTTCCAGGTCAGTCTTCCTGTTTGTTGACAGTGCTGCAGTCGAAAAGTGTTTTTGTTTGTAAAAGGGAGTGTCTTTTTCTAAGTTCTTAAGAATCCCAATTTACATTTTCCTTCACCTCATGACATTAAACATCAAAGTCAAGAAAGAGTCAGGAAAACACATCATTTTTTGTCGTCCTTTTTTGAACCCAACTCAGTGATGATGATAGACATCTGTTCCCATGGTAACACTCGTCAGTGATTGTTCTGTTGCCATGTCTGCAGGTGGGCTGGAACATCTTTGACAGCATCATTGTCACCATGAGTCTGGTAGAGCTGGGATTGGCTAACGTTCAGGGCTTATCTGTTCTGCGCTCATTCCGATTGGTCAGTGTGAACTCATCACTTATTATATAAAACCAATCAAATTACTGACCACCTGTCAGTCTATCTGTCTGTCTTCTCACCTGTCTCCTTGCCTGTCTCATGTCCAGATGCGAGTGTTTAAGCTGGCCAAGTCGTGGCCAACCCTCAACATGTTGATAAAGATCATTGGAAACTCGGTAGGTGCCCTGGGAAACCTGACTCTGGTCCTGGCCATCATCGTCTTCATCTTTGCCGTCGTCGGCATGCAGCTGTTCGGGAAGAACTACAAAGAATGCGTCTGTCGCATCGCACTTGACTGCGAACTTCCCCGGTGGCACATGTACGACTTCTTCCACGCCTTCCTCATCATCTTCAGGGTCCTCTGTGGAGAGTGGATTGAGACCATGTGGGACTGCATGGAGGTCTCAGGTCAGACTATGTGTCTGATTGTCTTTATGATGGTCCTCGTCATCGGAAACCTGGTGGTGAGTCCCTGCAGGCACAAAGATACTCTCTGATCTGAGCCTGAACTCTAACAGGCTAAGCCCTTTACTGGACTTTATTGGTAACTCTGAAAACCAAGTCTGATATTTCTAGACCAATCACGGTACAGGTCCTGAATCTTGCTCTGCCCTCTAACAACCCAAATCTGGTCATCTGTTAGGTATTGAATTTGTTCCTTGTCTTGTTTCAATTCCTGAATCTGTTCCTAATCATGTTTCGGGTCTTGAATCTGTCTCTGGGCTTGCTTCAGGTCCTGAATCTGTTCCTGGCCTTGTTGCTGAGCTCATTCAGTGGTGATAATCTTGCTGCTCCAGAAGATGAAGGCGAAAACAACTTGCAGATCGCCATAAACAGGATCGGTAGGGCTGTTGCTTGGGCAAAGAAATTGATCCTGGAACAAATCTGGATTATCATGGGAAAGAAGAATGTCAACCCAGACCACACTGGTAGGACCAGACCTGGAACTACAGCAAAGACTGAATTTATCCATTTACCTATGTAACTATGTATCTGTGTTCTTTTCTTGATTTTATTTGTTAAGGTTTAGTATTTATCCAGTGTTCCAGGTGTTGAGTAGTTATATTCAAATTAAATATTCACTATGATTTCAAATAGTTGAAGTTCTGTAAATCACAGATTTTATGACTGAATGTATTTTGTGTGTCTTACTGATTTTTCATGTTTGTGAATTTCATCGTTAGCAGTCGACAGTGAGGAAGACAATAGGACGACGAAGGAGATTTTAGCTTTGAACTTTGTGACCTCAGACCAGTCGGTGTCAGAGGTCACCTCCCTCGACTGTAACCATGACAACCTGACAAGCAACTACCACAACATTCCCTGCCTGAGGGTCCCTATCGCTGAGGCCGAGACCGAGTCCGACTGTGAGACGCCTGACAATGATGATGAAGAGGAAGAAGAAGAAGAAGATAAGGAGGACGAAAAGCACTCTCATGTGAATATTATTCGACTATATTCTATTCTATTCCAATTTATGTTATTCTATTGCGGCATCTCACCTAAAACTGAACATTTATTATTATTCAGTTATGTTAACCTTTATTTAAACAGGTCAGTCAATTGAGAACTATTTCACATTTACAGTGACGACCTGGCCAGGAATAGAAGGGAAGTCAATACAAGTTATTGGAACATAAATACAACTATCGCAGTAAAACAACATGAAAACATCACAAATCATACAGTATATACAACAATAGCCATATGGACTGTGTGCAGTGATAAGAAACTATTACTTCCTCTGACTTTTAAGAGGAGGGTAACAGGGAATGAACGTGCCGACTATGTTTATCAACTCTTCCAGTCAGTAGAAGCTGCAAACTGGAATATGTGACGATCACAGGAGGAGCTGACTTTAGGGAGGACCATACCAAGGATTCTGCTAGAACATACATTGGGGCTACTGTTGGAGATAATGAGTAGTGTGCAGAGATATGGAGAGGTTTGCCAATCAACATAGTGTCTTGATGTGAGTTTGAAAGGAGAGTGAAATGTAGAGCTAGATACCCAGGTATCTATTGGAGATGACACCTTAAAGTTCTGACCCATCTCGGGAGGAAATTTAGAGGGGAGAAGGCCACTTAAGGTAAGGTAAGGGGGAAGACAATGCATTTTGTTTTATTAGAATTCAGAAGAAGGTAAGGTTGGAGACGGCATATTGAAATGGCCAAACAATACTCTTTTCTTATCTTGTGAGTCACATCCATGGCCGATTCTAAAGGAGAGAGAAGCGCATGTACGGTGAAAATACTGTGACTCCAGGTGGTGGGTGAGCTGTTAATTAACCAATGTCTCAAATACTTTGAGAAGCAAGGCAAGATGGATACAGTATTGAGATGTTTAGAGCCAGTTGCTGATTAAAAGTCGTGTTACCAGGTATGAATAAGACTTTAAAAAATGAATTAATTTCTTAAATCTATGGATTGTTCTGAGAATAATTTAGTCCCAGTAAAAGTTAGACCACATCTGGAAAATGGATTTTGGAATTGAGCTTAATTCTGATGAAACATGTTCAGAGAGTGAACAGAACTACTGGGCTGTCTGTCACATGAATATCAACGCTGTTTGATGTGTTTGTTCAGTGTGACGAGTCGTCAGTCTGCAGCACCGTACAGAAACTTCCTGAAGCTCATGAGGACGAAGAAGAAGAAGAGCACGAAGCAAACACACCTGAGGACTGTTTCAGTGAAAGTACGAAAACAAACACACACACACACACACACACACACACACACACACACACACTTTAATCAGCATCAGTCTCCTCCTGATTCCACCTCCATCTGATACAGGTGAACTGGTGCAAACAGATTGACTGGGCAGCCAATCAGGAGCTCACACTTAGAGGCTGACCCTGTTTGTACGTCGATCAATAAATGTATCCCAAACTATGAGCCGCTCCGTTCCACTTTTTGAAGAAGTATGAAACCCATTGTTATCAACATTAATTAACCAATGACAAACTAACTGGGAGACTGAACTGTCGGCTGTTGCCACTGTTTATATAAACTGGAATAAATGTACATTCAGCATTTATGTCTAATTTAATGTTTGAATAGTAATAAAGTTGTAGATTTGAGTTTTCTGGAGGATCTTTCTGTTCCCTGAGAAAAGAGACGGATGAAGAAGCTGAGTGTTGGATGGAGGGAATCAGTGTGTTTAGAGATAGGTTGTGTTTTAAATAGAGTCAGTGTGTCAGAGCAGGATATGAGTGCACAGGAGATGAGTGTGAAAGGATATCAGCAGGTTAACAGAAGAAGAAGACAGCAGGAGAAATGTTGTTCCTGTCTGTAGACATTCTAATATAATTGGCTGATTCAAATACAACATTTGTTGCATGTGCATATTTCAGAGTGTTACAGACGCTGTCCATTCCTGGACATAGACACGTCCCAGAGCAGAGGGAAGGTCTGGTCTAACATCAGGAGAACCTGTTTCTCCATCGTAGAACACAACTACTTTGAGACCTTCATCATTTTCATGATCCTGATGAGCAGTGGAGCTCTGGTAAATATTGTTATTTGACATTGTAGATTATTGATTTATACATGATGGGTTTTTGTCATATTTGTTTTAAAATACACCAAAAGTCTGACTGCTGAATGCAGGGTGGTCTCTTTAATGTGATCACGTGGCCGAGCACATCTGATCTGATTGGTTCTCAAAAACGCATTCTGTGTGACTACTAACCTGTGGAGACAACATGGCTGACAGCAGCAGACTGATAAACTGACTACAGGACTACTAACATGGTGAGACCCAGGTGAGATTATCTTTACCTAACTCAGAACTTTTTAACTCTTATTAACCCTTAATAAACAGTGACTTATTTACATAGGTATGTATTTCATCTTTTTATCTACAAACAAGATTTTTCACCACAGGATCCGATTTTTGTTTGTTTTTGTTATAATTGTTTGTACATTACTGTATGTTTGTTTTATCTGCACTGAATTAACATCTGCAAGTTGATCTTACTATGTGTAGTTGAGATGTGCTAAAAACTCAATAAAAACTAAAGTACAAAAAAAAAATAAACAGTGACTTAGTAAACAGAAAAAGAACTAACCCAACTTTTCATAACTACAGATGCCTCCATCATCCATTTTGCCAACAGATCAGCTGATAGTACGGCCTTAGTCCTCCACGGCCTTAGTCCAATGGATCAGCTGGATAGTACGGCCTTAGTCCAATGGATCAGCTGGATAGTACGGCCTTAGTCCAATAGATCAGCTGGATAGTACGGCCTTAGTCCAATGGATCAGCTGGATAGTACGGCCTTAGTCCAATGGATCAGCTGGATAGTACGGCCTTAGTCCAATAGATCAGCTGGATAGTACGGCCTTAGTCCAATAGATCAGCTCGATAGTACGGCCTTAGTCCAATAGATCAGCTCGATAGTACGGCCTTAGTCCAATAGATCAGCTCGATAGTACGGCCTTAGTCCAATAGATCAGCTCGATAGTACGGCCTTAGTCCAATAGATCAGCTGGATAGTACGGCCTTAGTCCAATAGATCAGCTCAATAGTACGGCCGTCAATAGATCAGCTTAGTCCAATAGATCAGCTACGGCCTTAGTCCAATAGATCAGCGGCCTTAGTCCAATAGATCAGCTGGATAGTACGGCCTTAGTCCAATAGATCAGCTCGATAGTACGGCCTTAGTCCAATAGATCAGCTGGATAGTACGGCCTTAGTCCAATAGATCAGCTGGATAGTACGGCCTTAGTCCAATAGATCAGCTCGATAGTACGGACTACAAGACTAAGCATACGAGAGTATTGTCTTCCTGACTGAACTTGCGCTAGAGCTTCATTTCAGGCCATCCTGATAGAGGGAGCCCTCCTCTGTTACGCTCTCTGAGGTTTCTTGTTTAATTTTTTTGTGGAGAATATTTCCTGTTCTGATGTGAGGGTCCTGGGACACAAGATTCTAAGCCCTCTGAGGCAAATTTTTGATTTTGGGCTTTATAAATAAATTAAATTGAATTGAAATTGAATAACACACCATGATACATTATAACATGAGATAAATATCCGTGTCCATGTGGTAACATTAGTCTGTGTCTGAACAGGCGTTTGAGGACATCTACCTGGAGCAAAGGCAGGTCATAAAGACGGTTCTGGAGTACGCAGACCAGGTGTTCACCTACGTGTTTGTGCTGGAGATGATTCTCAAATGGGTCGCCTATGGATTCAAGACTTACTTCACCAACGCCTGGTGCTGGCTCGACTTCCTCATCGTAGATGTAAGAACATTAATACCTGCTGGTAACGTGTTACAGGACCAAGAATGACATGAAGCTCACTCTGGTGCAAAACATTTAATTTCCTGGAAATATATATGAAAATACCAATCAGGTCAGAAGCGCTCTCGGTTCCGATTACACTTCGCTCTTCAGGTACTGACGGCTTTCTTTCTCTACTGGCGTGAGCTGCTGATGCTCAGTATAATATAGACAGTGCCCTCTGCTGGCCATGTTGGGATTAGCAGAAATAAAAACACCACAAATCCCAGTCAAAGACCCAATGATAGAATGATACAGGTAAGTGACAGAGAAATAGTATATGTTTCTGAGACCTTAGCTTTTACTGAATTCCCCAAAATAGGGGGGGGCTAATAATTCCCTGTCTTCTCAAACACCCAGTGCCACAAACGCAACAGCAATGACGCTTCAGTGAGCTAAGTGAATAGGCAAAGTGATTACAGTGTAACAACCTGTTCTCCTCATCAAATACCAATGCTGGGTCTGTGGCGTCCGATAGCGATGCAGCTTTTATCATCTGTAAGAAAAAGCTAAGATAAAGATCCTGCTCCACTAACATTATTATTATTATTTGATTAGTAGATTTACATTCCAGTGGTGTCTCTGTAGGATTTTTTCTGATAGACAAACATATGTCATACAAACATATCGTAGCATAATAGTATAGTTCTTGTTTCTGACCAATCGGGAGTGAGAATGTGTGATGTCATCACCAGGTGTGTTGTGTCTTCCAGGTGTCTCTAGTGTCTCTCACAGCAAACATCCTGGGATACTCTGAGCTGGGAGCCATCAAGTCTCTGAGGACTCTGAGAGCTCTGAGGCCCCTGAGGGCCCTGTCTCGCTTCGAGGGCATGAGGGTGAGACAGGCATTTTAAACACTGACACATAGACAGACAGGTTTACCAATAGGTAACTGTCTCTCTGTCACCAGAGGGTGTTAACCGTCTATTTAACTCTCCCTGTCTCTGTCTATTAGTCTGTCTCAGATATTTTTTATATATTTATCAACGGTCTATTGTACAATTATGTCTGTTAAAAAGCTTTATTTTGACATTCCTATAATATCTGTTGTCCAGTCTGTCTTCCATGCTTTTATTAAATCCTGTAACGAGCTACATGTCAGTCTGAGTCAGTAAAACCTGTCTAAGCTTCAACTGGTCCAGACTCCCTGTATCCAACAATATAATGCACATGATACAAATCTTAACAGCTCCACATGAGTGTTTATTAGAGGTCTTGTTCTAGGTAGATTTAGTGTATTGACCTGTCTGCCTGTCTTCATGTCTCTCTCCCTGTACCTGTCTGTCTTTCTGCAGGTGGTGGTGAACGCCCTGGTTGGAGCGATCCCGTCTATCTTTAACGTGCTGCTGGTTTGTCTGATTTTTTGGCTGATCTTTAGCATCATGGGAGTGAATCTGTTTGCAGGAAAGTTTTATTACTGTTTTAACGAGACGTCTGAGGAGAAATTTCGAACTGAAGACGTCAACAACAAGAGCGAGTGCTTCGCTCTGATTGAGGCCAACTTCACTGAGGTCCGCTGGAAGAACATAAAGGTCAACTACGACAATGTGGGGATGGGCTACCTGTCACTGCTGCAAGTGGTGAGTGTGACGGCTTCAGTGATTCAGTCTGATGAATTAAACATTAAAACCATCAGACATGGCGGCTTGTATCATCAGAACAATCCCTCCAACACCACGGTCATATCGATACACCACCCAACCCCTACTATGAACTGAATCTCACTTCAAAGCTACGACAGCTGATTTAATCTGAGCTGTGTTCTCTGTTGTTTTCTGGTTGTTTCTTGTTTCACTGTATGCAGACGACTAGACTTTTTGTATTCAGTTGTCTCCATTAAAGGTCAAGTTAATGTGTCTCTTTCAGGCCACTTTTAAAGGCTGGATGGACATCATGTACGCAGCCGTGGACTCCAGAGACGTCAGTGCACCGACCAATACTTTTACTCTATACACTGCTACTACTACTAGTACTAATACTGGAACTATAAGTATACCTGACACTGGTACAAATACTGATAATAATACTCGACCCAAAGCTGAATACTGCTACTGGTCCTAATTCTGCTACTGGTACTAATACTGGAACTCATACTGGAACTTATTCTAGACCTGACACTGGTACTAATACTGGATCTAATACTAGTGCTAATACTGGACCTGACACTGCTACTAATACGAGTAGTAATACTGAAACTAATACTAGTTTCAATACATGAACTGACACTGGTACTAATACTGATATTATTACTGAACCAAAAGTTCATACTTGTTTAAGGACAGATACTGATGCTGGTACTAATACTGGAACAAATACTAGTTCTGATACTGCACCTGACACTGGTACTAATACTGCTACTAATACTGGATATGAAGTGCAATGTAAAAATATGTGCAATACACTGTACAGTACTACAATTATTCTGCTCGATATATAATATTTCAGTTATTGTGGATCTTTTACTTTTTTTTTTACTTGTTCAATATTCTTTACTGTGTTATTACTTATTTACTTATTTATAATACTTGTTTTGATCTTGTTTTTTTTACTATGTCTCTTGTTTGCACTATCCTCTCTGCTGCTGTAACCCTGCAAATCTCCCCGCTGCAGGACTAATAAAGGATTATCTTATCTTATCTTATCATATCTTAAGTTGATACTTTTACAAGTACTAATACTGCTCCTGGTTCTAATACTGTTACTAATACAAGTGCTAACACTTGACTTGACACTGCTACTAATACTATTACGAATGCTGGAACTAATAATAGTACTAGTTCTGGACATGAAGCTGATACTTATACTGATACTGGTACCATAGTTGTACAGATGTTAGTACTGGTACTAATACTGGTACTCACAGGTACTATAGTGAGACAGATGCTGGTACTGGTACTAATACTGGTACTAACTGTACTAAAGTGGGACAGATGCTGGTACTGGTACTAATACTGGTACTAACGGGTACTATGGTGGTACAGATACTGGTACTGGTACTAATACTGGTACTAACTGTACTAAAGTACAGATACTGGTACTGGTACTAATACTGGTACTAACTGTACTAAAGTGGGACAGATGCTGGTACTGGTACTAATACTGGTACTAACTGTACTAAAGTGGGACAGATGCTGGTACTGGTACTAATACTGGTACTAACTGTACTAAAGTGGGACAGATGCTGGTACTGGTACTAATACTGATACTAACAGGTACTTTAGTGGTACAGATGCTGGTACTGGTACTAATACTGGTACTAACAGATACTGTAGTGGGACAGATGCTGGTACTGGTTCAATCTTATATTTTATTGAGTGTCACATGTTGTATGAAGACATTTGTGTGAATTCCAGGATTTTGGATTTAATACAAATACAACTACCTTTAAAGTGACTTGATTGTAGTTACCATGTCTATCATGATCACCATACCTTGTGCCTTTGTGTAGGTGGAGTCCCAGCCGCTGTACGAGTCCAATTTGTACATGTACATTTACTTTGTCATCTTCATCATATTCGGCTCCTTCTTCACCCTCAATCTCTTCATCGGGGTCATCATAGACAACTTCAACCAGCAGAAATCTAAGATATGTTTCTATTCTCGGACATTATCTTAAACTCCAGACTCAGTGGTGATAAAAGATATTAATCTGTTCCTCTGTTTTTTGTCTTCACTTGGGAGGAAAAGATATTTTCATGACAGAGGAGCAGAAGAAATATTACAACGCCATGAAGAAACTGGGCTCTAAGAAACCTCAGAAACCTGTTCCACGACCTCAGGTAAGTTCACTTACTTCCTGCCAGACTTCGTTAAAAACAGGTGCGAAAAGTTCAGGTGAGATCCGTCCGATGCAGCGTCCAGTCCATCATCCTGTCTCAACAGAACAAGTTCCAGGCTCTGGTTTTTGACCTGGTGACTACTCAGCTTTTCGACATCTTCATCATGGTGTTAATCTGCCTCAACATGGTGACCATGATGGTGGAGACGGACGAGCAGAGCGAGGAGAAAGAAATGATCCTGTACTGGGTCAACCTGGTCTTCATCATCGTCTTCACCACCGAGTGCACGCTGAAGATGATCGCGCTCCGACAGCACTACTTCGCTGTCGGCTGGAACATCTTTGACTTTGTTGTCGTCATCCTTTCCATTGTAGGTGAGTCAGCGAATCGGTGTCTGCTGATGTCATTGTCTCATCGAATAATGTCATAGTTTGATCCTTCATTGTTGTGCCAAAGTGTAGAAATGTCCTTAATCATATTAAGGTTTGGGGTATTTATTTTATGGGGTATTTAATATGATCAGAAGTTAATTTAAGTGCAGTTTTGTGTTAAATGTAACAGCCATGTTCTCTTTAACCCAGAAGAAAAACATGTTGTCTTACTTCCTTACTTCCATCCCTTCAGGCCTCCTCCTTGCTGACATCATAGAGAAATATTTTGTTTCTCCAACACTGTTCCGTGTCATCCGATTGGCTCGGATCGGCCGAGTTCTTCGTCTCATTCGTGGAGCCAAGGGGATCCGGACGCTGCTGTTCGCCCTGATGATGTCACTTCCTGCCCTCTTTAACATTGGCCTCCTCCTCTTCCTCATCATGTTCATCTTCTCCATCTTTGGCATGTCTAACTTTGCGTACGTGAGGAAGGAAGCCATGATAGACGACATGTTTAACTTTGAGACATTTGGGAACAGCATGATCTGTTTGTTTATGATCACCACGTCAGCCGGATGGGACGGTCTGCTGAATCCCATCATGAACACGCCGCCGGACTGCGACCCCAATGTAGAGAACCCCGGATCCATGGTCAGAGGGGACTGTGGCAGCCCGGCGTTGGGCATCGTCTTCTTCACCACCTACATCATCATGTCCTTCCTAGTGGTGGTCAACATGTACATCGCCATCATCCTGGAGAACTTCAACGTGGCTACAGAGGAGAGCGCTGACCCGCTGTGTGAGGACGACTTTGAGATGTTTTATGAAACCTGGGAGAAGTTCGACCCCGATGCTTCTCAGTTCATACAGTACAGGTGAGTCTAAATCTGGTAGTAATGGATCCTAATCTGACTCCGATGTGTTCAACAACTCTACGGAGCTCTGAGAGATTCTCCTGTGTTCCACAGTAAGCTGTCAGATTTCTGCGACACTCTGAAGGATCCCCTGAGGATCTCTAAACCAAACACCATCAAACTGATCCACATGGATTTGCCTCTGGTTCCTGGAGACAAGATCCACTGTCTGGACATCCTGCTGGCTCTCACTGCACAGGTAACATGAGCTGATCACATATTATTTGTGATATTATTATTATACATGTTTCATATCATCGGATGTTGTGTTGTATGAAATCACATTGTATTATATTATATGTATTTTATGTGCGTAGGTTTTGGGTGATTCAGGAGAGATGGATGCTCTCAAAGCCAGCATGGAGGAGAAGTTCATGGCCAACAATCCCTCCAAGGTTTTACTCTGTTATTTTATACAACTATTGTCATGTTCTAAAAGAGACAGATTTTGTTTCATTTATCAACGTGTACTGAAGTCACAGATAACCATTGTTACCTACAGGTGTCGTATGAACCAATCAGCAGCACTCTGAGGAGGAAACAGGAAGAGGTGGCCGCGACGGTGATCCAGAGAGCGTACAGGAAACACCTCCTGAAGCGGACGCTCAAATTGGCATCCTACAAATACCGAGAGAAGACGGAGGGAAAGCGAAACAAGGAGTCGCCGCCTGAGACAAAAGGACTTCTCTGTGAACGAATCACTCAGCTGTATGGAGACAGCGAGGACACAGAGGAGCCCGTCTCACGGGTTTCAGGTGAGGATCCTCCCACCCGGGTGGAGCTTCAGAGCGAGTTTCTCCTCCACGCTGCTCCTCCCCTCAACACCTCCAACTTCCTGCTGGATGAGAACCTGAGGGAGTCTATTGTCTGATGTTTAACATGTGTCTCCTGTTCCTTCCTGTTTTCCTCTGCACCGTAAGGACTCAGCTGTCCGAGGAGCCTTGCACTAATCTCTCTCTTAGCTTCTGTTAAGACTGCAGACTGATGGATCCTGAACAATAGATGGCTCTTCATGGCTTTTAACGCCATATGTTTTCTCACTGTGTTTTCATATTTCACACTTTACAGATCAACTTTAGTAGAATGTTATCAGTGTTGGGCAGTAGCGTAGCTAGTGTAACTACATTTAATTACTATCACAGTGGTAGCGTTGCTGTTTCCTGAATCCAGCTTTTCAGCAGCTTAACAAAAGCCCCATTTTTTCAAGCATTTGTGGAACGTTCTGCTGCATTCTGAAATAAAACTGAAGGATCAGCAAGTGAGGCCACCGGTGTACACGGAGGGGAATGTGAAGTGCTGACAACACGTTACTGATGACTACGTCTCCGCTGCAGGAAAAACAGACACGCAAGCTTAAATTTACTTTTACAATGCTACTTTCTGAACAACAGATCTGGATTGAAATCGTCAAGAGAAGAGCTCGTTAACATTAGCGGTTAGCTGTTAGCAGCACAGTCCTGATTGACTAAATAACGTTAATGGAGGTTCCATTGAGTTACATTATGAGGCATTCAAAGTCCATTGAGTAAAATTTAATATTGCGCAAAGGTAAATAACATTTTTATCATGTGTTTAAATATAATCTTGCAAAATGTATTTTTTGGTGGGAAACTTGAATGAATGCAGTTTTTACATATGAGAGAGCGAATTATCACATGTCGTCTTTTGTTGTTGATGCACCGGTATCAGATCAATACTTTGTTTCAGGTCGATACACAAGTTCGGGTTAAGGTTAGTTCAATTCCCTAATCAATAAAATGAAAACTGATATCTTCTTATAGTAACAGCTCTAGTAGGATTCTCTGTTGCCATGGTAACATAGTTACATGAGGAAGTGAAACGTAGCTGCTAAAGCCAAGATTAAAGAACAAAAGAGAATAATAATAACAAATAAAAAGTAAAAAAATTATAATAATCATAACAAAGACAAATAAAAAGGTTTAAAAGAGTCTTTCAGAGTAAATCAAACATAAATATCAGTCGTTCTGGTCCAGAGATATGAAACGATTCAAACACAAGGAACTTCAGATCAATGACGCCAAGATTTGTGATTGTCTTTAACTTCTTAGTCAAAACCCAATAATAATAATGTCATTTTAATAAAGAAATGTCAAGTCACTTTAAATCAAACAGTTCAACATCACAAAGTGTCCCAGAACCCTCGGTTCACATCAAAAAAAACATTTTACAAGGACAAGAAGTTGGAAAGCTCACATGTGTTCAGAAGAAACCAACATAATACTACTAAGTTATACTTAGAATGTACACAAATATGAAGAACTACTTTGTATTGTGTTTACGGGTTCAAGCTTGAATTCTATGGTATTCATGGTACAAATTGAAATCGTGACATTAACAAGAACCACTGCATTAGATCACTTTCTCTTCATTTGATGATTATTTCTGATGAACTACAAAGGAATTAATGCTGCAATCATAAAACATGAAACAAACAAACTCTAACTGTGACAATAACATGATTCCACATGTGTTCATCGTGGCTGGTCGCCATGACTACTCAATACCTGATTGTATTAGGACAATCATTAAACAGTGGAACATATCGTGGTGTTATTTCTGAAGTCCAGGCTTCAACCGGAGCTACTGTGAGACCGATGTGTTGTTTCTAGTCTGTGAATCAGGACGGCTGCTTCCAAATAAAAAATGGAGCGAAATCAGACAAACTCAATTGTCAATAAAGTAGAAATGAATAAAGTCCATGAAACGTGTTGAAAAAGTTGAAATAATTAAAATTGACCATTAATGACCGAATTAACCTGCAGCCTTCTTTTCTGCACTGAGCCACAGTTTGTTTTCTTTCTTTCTTGATCAACTTTTTTGTTTTCTTTGTTATTTCATGTATTTTTCTATTATTTGTGTTAAATCAGTGTTTATTATTATATTATTATTTATTTTTCTCAATCTGTGCAGTAATCTTTATCCATCTTTTGTTTCTTTATTGAATTCAATTGTACACTAACTTTGTCAATCTGTCGCTTGTTGTTGATAAAAGAACAACGCTTTATGTGATTGGTGGATGGGTGTCACGTCATCAGCCTGCTGATTGGTAGATTTTGAATGTTTGACGATAATGAGTGACAGTTGTGACCTGCAATGAAAATAAAGTGATTAAAGCTCCAAACCATTCTGAAAATGTTTCTGCTACATGTACACATTTATACCTGTACACATTTATACCTGTACACCTTTATATATGTACACATTCATACCTGTACACATTCATACCTGTACACATTCATACCTGTACACATTCATACCTGTACACATTTATACCTGTACACCTTTATATATGTACACATTCATACCTGTACACATTCATACCTGTACACATTCATACCTGTACACATTTATACCTGTACACATTTATACCTGTACACATTCATACCTGTACACATTTATACCTGTACACATTCATACCTGTACACATTTATACCTGTACACATTTATACCTGTACACCTTTATACCTGTACACCATTCATACCTGTACACATTCATACCTGTACACATTTATACCTGTACACATTTATACCTGTACACATTTATACCTGTACACATTCACCTTTATATATGTACACATTCATACCTGTACACATTCATACCTGTACACATTTATACCTGTACACATTTATACCTGTACACATTCATACCTGTACACATTTATACCTGTACACATTCATACCTGTACACCTTTATATATGTACACATTCATACCTGTACACATTCATACCTGTACACATTTATACCTGTACACATTTATACCTGTACACCTTTATACCTGTACACATTTATACCTGTACACCTTTATATATGTACACATTCATACCTGTACACATTTATACCTGTACACATTTATACCTGTACACATTTATACCTGTACACATTTATACCTGTACACATTTATATGTACCTTGTACACATTTATACCTGTACACATTTATACCTGTACACATTTATACCTGTACACATTTATACCTGTACACATTTATACCTGTACACATTTATACCTGTACACATTTATACCTGTACACATTTATACCTGTACACATTTATACATGTATTCATTTATACCTGTACACATTTATACCTGTACACCTTTATACACATTTATACCTGTACACATTTATACCTGTACACCTTTATACCTGCACACATTTATACCTGTACACCTTTATACCTGTACACCTTTATACCTGCACACATTTATACCTTCATACTTTAATACCTTTATACTTTCATACCTGACATTGGAGAAGTCATTCAAGCCATGAAATATGTGTTTCAGAAATACCCAGACAAAAAAAGACCAGAAAAAGAATGACTACAACTACTGGACATTAATCTGACCAAAAATGACTTCCAGTTGAATGTTGAATTCTTCCTACAAACCAAACGCACAGCTATGGGGAAGAAATTCGCCCCTGCATATGCCAACCCTAACCCATATGCCTCGGCCTTAGCAGCGTGTCAAAAGAAACCCTCACATTATTACAGGTTTCTGGATGACATATGGGGGGTGTGGCCTCATTCGAGACAGGATTTTGATGTGTTTCTGACCACTCTGAACAACCACAACAGCTCTATCAAACTCAAATCCACGAGCAGCTTGACCTCTGTGGACCTTCTGGACACCACCACTTTTAAAGGTGCACTGTTCCAACAGACACACACACTGGACATTAAAGTCTTCACACACGCTCTACACACACGCTCTACTCTACGAAACACACTTATGCTGGTCTGGTGAAATCACAAAATATGCACCAGACATGAGGATTTTAAACATGCCGTCAAAGTGCTGTTCACAGCTCTGGCCAGCAGAGGCTGCTCTAGGACCTTTCTGAGAAAATGTCTATGACATACACACAGACCAAACCTACTGTGCCCTCCTCTATCCTCCCTTTTGTCATCACATATTCATCCTCAGCTGTCAAGTTAGTCAGAGTGATCAGAAACAACTTTAAGACTCACACCACCAACATTCAAACAGCTTACAGGAGAAACAAAAACCTACAGGATGTTCTTGTAAAAGCTAAACTCAGTCCCATAACTTACCCTAAAGAAAGGGGACATGGGCAGTTCTTCAAACACAGAAAATGGTTACACAACCAACATAACAAAAATGTCTTTCAGACTGTAACCCAAGGCAGCCCCAAGTCTAAAAATTGTATTTACCTCATCCAATGCAATCAATGTGGACTACACATTATTAACTAGATTTACACAACACAGGTTTAATGTTTGAAAAAGAAAAACACACACACACACCATTAGTCCAACACTTCACACACCAAGGAGGGAATGCTGTACAAACTACAGTCATACAATCAGACCCCAGAGGGAATACACCCCAAAGGCCTCAGTGAGAGATAGGAGGTGTAGTGGGAGGCAGTCGATGGTGACCCCTCTCTCCTAACACTTGGGTCAAAGTTCAGGCGCTGGCCCGTGTCTGCCTTAGGTCTCTATTCAACCGTGAAGTCGACGGACGACGTGGGGAGATCTATTGGAATACGATTTCACCCTAACCCTAACCAGACGTTTATCCACATACCCATTGTTAACGCGCAGTTTGTTAACGAGCTGTCTGTTAACGAGCTGTCTGTTAACGAGCTGTCTGTTAATGAGCAGTTTGTTAACGAGCTGTCTGTTAACGAGCTGTCTGTTAACAAACAGTTTGTTAACGAGCTCTCTGTTAACAAGCTGTCTGTTAATGAGCAGTTTGTTAACAAGCTGTCTGTTAGCGAGCTGTATGTTAACAAGCAGTTTGTTTACTAGCTGTATGTTAACAAGCAGTTTGTTAACGAGCAGTTTGTTTACTAGCTGTTTTTAACCAGTTGTGTTAACAAGTGTTTTGTAAGAAGCTGCTTGTTAACGTGGATAACAAGATCAACCTGTTCATGCTGTTCGTTGTGTCACCTCTCCTGTTCCACATGTATCTGAAATGATCTCTCTCTGCTCGTATCCGTTTCACGGAGCGTTGAATACATTCATTTTCCAGTGTGATGTAACTCCTCTCTGCTAAATGTCTGACCTCAGATCAGTGACAGCTGTGAATAAATTCACATCTCTGAAGACAAAAACATCTGACTTTGTTTTTGAACAAAAGCAACGTGCTTCCTGTAAAACTGCTAAAGCCAGCACCATCTCTACTGGTCTCTACTGGTCTCTACTGTACTCTACTGTACTCTACTGTAGCCTTATGTACTATATTGTACTCTAATGTAGCCTAATGTACTATATTGTACTCTACTGGTCTCTATTGTACTCTACTGTACTTTATCAATCTCTACTGTACTCTACTGTACTCTACTGTACTCTACTGTACTCTACTGTTCTGTATTGTACTTGTTACTCTCAGTACTGAGTGTTCTCCAGAACATTTTTTAAAGAAATGAATCATAACCAGTATTTGAATCGTTTTTTTCCTGAAAGCTCCACCATCATTTTGGCTTCCTTGTCTGCTAAACATTTTTTTTTACATTTTACAATATATTATTATAACTATAATAATAATAATAATAATCATTATTATGATTTTACACTTTGTTTTGTTCATTATATTGAAATATTTTCACCTCAAAATCAATTAGACGTCACGACCCAGTTTCTTTTGTTCAATAAATATTAATTATTAGGGCGTTAATGTTAAATAGAGGTCAACACACACACACACACACACACACACACACACACACACACACACACACACACACACACACACACACACACACACACACACACACACACACACACACACACACACACAGAGTTGTTTGTTCGTTTCATGTTTCTGTTGATGAATATAAACATCACGTTTTCTTCTATAAAACCACTAAACTCTGAGCTGAAAACATCAGAACACATTGAACAACTGACCTTTGATCAGATTCAGCAGAACCGTAACCTGAAGCAGAACTGATCCCAGACCAGCCATGGACAGAAGTAAGACATGAGAGGTGTAGTTAGTGCTTTGGAGACAGAACGCATTTTGTTTCATTTTGTTATGTTTTATTTTACTTTTTATAAGTCTCATCTGTTTGTCTTACTTGTCTGTCTCCTTCACCTGTTTGTCTTACCTGTCTGTCTCCCTCACTTATTTTTACCTGTCTGTCTCTCAGTTGTCCTCCTGCTGTCGTTGGTGTGTCTTGGCGTCTCCTCTCAGCCAATCACAGACGGCCGTCTGTTCTCCATCGCTGTGGGCAGAGTTCAGCACCTCCACCTGCTCGCTCAGAGACTCTTCTCTGACTTTGTAAGTCAAGAGCAGCTCGCAGGGACAAAAAGAGACAACAGAGACAGAAATATGAACTATCAGTGTGTGTACTACATTACATTACATTACATTACAGTCATTTAGCAGACGCTTTTATCCAAAGCGACTTACAGGAAGTGTCTTCAACATAGGTATTCAAGAGAACTACTAGTCACCAGAAGTCATCAGTGCATCTCCTTTCTTAAACAAGCATCTTAAAGCATAAACCAGAGCAAAAGTATAGTGCAGAGGCAAATTACTACGAAAACAATAATTGCAACAGACTAATCCGAATATAGTAAGTGCTACAAACTACTACGAATAGGATAAGTGCAGTAAACGAATACAAATTCAATAAGTGCAGCGAACTGATACGAATACAGTAAGTGCAGCAACTAATACGAGTGCATACTACTGTGTGTACTACTGTGTGTATTAAGGTGTGTATTACTGTGTGTATTACTGTGTATTTGTGTTTGGTAGGAGACTTCTCTGCAAACCGAAGAGCAACGTCAACTCAACAAAATCTTCCTGCAAGATTTCTGCAACTCTGATTACATCATCAGCCCCATAGACAAGCACGAGACCCAACGCAGCTCTGTGAGAGTACTAGTACTACTACACTGTACTACTTCAGTATACTGCACTATACCACGACAAAATACTATACTATACTACTATACACTTCTACACTATACTACGTAATACTACACTATACTTCTAGGTGTTGAAGCTGTTATCTATCTCCTATTGTCTGATTGGTTCTAGGTGTTGAAGCTGTTATCTATCTCCTATTGTCTGATTGGTTCTAGGTGTTGAAGCTGTTATCTATCTCCTATCGATTGGTTGAGTCTTGGGAGTTCCCCAGTCGTTCCCTGTCTGGAGGTTCAGCTCCTAGAATCCAGATTTCCCCCAAACTGTCCGAGCTGAAGACGGGGATCCTGTTGCTGATTAAGGTAAGAACACACAGATAGGTGAAATATTAAACATTTATCTGATCTAAACAACCAGCATACGTGTGAGTTACCACCTGACCCTGCAGGCCAATCAGGACGGAGCAGAGCTCTTCCCTGATAGCTCCGCCCTTCAGCTGGCTCCTTATGGAAACTACTATCAAAGTCTGGGATCCGACGAGCCGCTGAGAAGAACATACGAACTACTGGCCTGTTTCAAGAAGGACATGCACAAGGTGAGGAAGAGGAGATGTTTGGTGTCATGATGATGATCATGATGTAATGTTGATGTAATGATGATGATGTTTGTGTTTACAGGTCGAGACCTATCTGACGGTGGCTAAATGTCGACTCTCTCCAGAAGCCAACTGCACCCTGTAGCCCCCGGGTGGATGATGTAATCCTGTGTGTTCTGTAGCCCCGCCTCCATGTCATCTGACTCTGTTTACTAGCGTTAGCATTAGTATTAGCCTCAGTTCAGTGTCTCTGTTCTGATGATGAATTGTTTTCTGATGTTATTATGATTACAGTTGTGGAAGTGATGTCATATAATAGCATGTGAAATAAAGTGTGCTGTGTTGCATTCAATGCCTCTTGTTGATCTGTAAACTCCCTCTGCTGGTGGTCATGGTCTGTTTTTCACGTCTCAGGTTTATGTGGTTCAATTCAGTTTATTTTGTATAGCCCAGAATCACAAATTACAAATTTGCCTCAGAGGGCTCTGTACACATGAGACATCCTCTGTCCTTCCCTCACATCAGCACAGGAAAAACTCCCCTAAAAACCCCTTTAACAGGGAGAAAAAAGGAAGAATCCTTTGGGAGAACGACAGAGGAGGGATCCTTCTCCAGGATGGACAGAATGCAATAGATGTCATGTGTACAGAATGAACAGCATAACAGAGATACAACACATTCAACGTATATGACATAAATTATCCATATAATAAGAGTAGTAAGCAGAGTAACGAAGGAAAAAATAAATAAATAAATAAATATTAATAATAATAATAATAATTAAGACTACTTATAATAACAGCAGCAATTATTATAGTAGAATTATAATTATGAAATAGGGTTAGTAATGTGATTAATAATAATAATGGTAGTAGCAGTGGGTGTCTAGGGGCTGGACCAAGGAGAACCTGAACCAGCCCTAACTATAAACCTGAACCAGCCCTAACTATAAACCTGAACCAGCCCTAACTATAAATGAAAGTCCTAACTAGACCTGAACCAGCCCTAACTATAAACCTGAACCAGCCCTAACTATAAACCTGAACCAGTCCTAACTATAGACCTGAACCAGCCCTAACTATAAGCGCTATCAGAAAGGAAGGTCTTAAGCCTGCTCTTAAAAGTGGTGAGTGTGTCGGCCCCCCGGACTGAAACTGGAACCTGGTTCCACAGAAGAGGAGCCTGATAACTGAAGGCTCTGGCTCCCATCCTACTTTTATATACTCTAGGAACCACAAGTAACCCTGCATTGATTGAGCGCAGCTCTCTAGTTGGGTAATATGGAACTATAAGTTCCTTAAGATAAGACAGTGCCTGGCCAGTTAGAGCTGGCCAGGCACCGTTGAAGTTTAGAGAACTGGTTAGTTTCATCTGGCCTAATCGATAGATATAACTGGGTATCATCTGCATAACAATGAAAGTTTACTGAGTGTTTTCTGATAATAAAACTGGTCCAAGAACAGACCCTTGTGGAACTCCGTGACTGACTTTGGTTTTCATCAAGGTTTCATTGTTTACATATACAAACTGAGATCGGTCTGATAAATACGACTTAAACCAGCTGAGTGCGGTTCCTTTAATGCCTATAAGATGCTCCAATCTCTGTAATAAGATTTGATGGTCAATGGTATCAAATGCAGCACTAAGGTCTAACAATACAAGTACAGAGACAAGTCCTTTGTCTGAAGCTATTAGAAGGTCATTGGTAGTTTTCACCAGTGCTGTCTCTGTGCTATGATTCACTCTAAATCCTGACTGAAAATCCTCAAATAAACTATTGTTATGCAGAAAGTCACACAGCTGATTAGAGACTGCTTTCTCAAGGATCTTAGAGAGGAACGGAAGGTTAGATATAGGTCTATAGTTAGATATAGTCTATAGTTAGATATAGTCTATAGTTAGATATAGGTCTATAGTTAGATATAGGTCTATAGTTAGATATAGGTCTATAGTTAGATATAGTCTATAGTTAGATATAGTCTATAGTTAGATATAGGTCTATAGTTAGATATAGTCTAGTTAGATTAGATAGTTAGATATAGTCTATAGTTAGATATAGTCTATAGTTAGATATAGTCTATAGTTAGATATAGTCTATAGTTAGATATAGTCTATAGTTAGATATAGTCTATAGTTAGATATAGTCTATAGTTAGATATAGTCTATAGTTAGATATAGTCTATAGTTAGATATAGGTCTATAGTTAGATATAGGTCTATAGTTAGATATAGTCTATAGTTAGATATAGTCTATAGTTAGATATAGTCTATAGTTAGATATAGTCTATAGTTAGATATAGTCTATAGTTAGATATAGTCTATAGTTAGATATAGGTCTATAGTTAGATATAGTCTATAGTTAGATATAGTCTATAGTTAGATATAGTCTATAGTTAGATATAGGTCTATAGTTAGATATAGTCTATAGTTAGATATAGTCTATAGTTAGATATAGTCTATAGTTAGATATTGGTCTAAGGTTAGATATAGTCTATAGTTAGATATAGGTCTAAGGTTAGATATAGTCTATAGTTAGATATAGTCTATAGTTAGATATAGGTCTAAGGTTAGATATAGTCTATAGTTAGATATAGGTCTATAGTTAGATATAGTCTATAGTTAGATATAGGTCTAAGGTTAGATATAGTCTATAGTTAGATATAGTCTATAGTTAGATATAGTCTATAGTTAGATATAGTCTATAGTTAGATATAGTCTATAGTTAGATATAGGTCTATAGTTAGATATAGTCTATAGTTAGATATTGTCTATAGTTAGATATAGTCTATAGTTAGATATAGGTCTATAGTTAGATATAGTCTATAGTTAGATATAGTCTATAGTTAGATATAGGTCTATAGTTAGATATAGGTCTATAGTTAGATATAGTCTATAGTTAGATATAGTCTATAGTTAGATATAGTCTATAGTTAGATATAGTCTATAGTTAGATATAGGTCTATAGTTAGATATAGGTCTATAGTTAGATATAGTCTATAGTTAGATATAGTCTATAGTTAGATATAGGTCTATAGTTAGATATAGTCTATAGTTAGATATAGTCTATAGTTAGATATAGGTCTATAGTTAGATATAGTCTATAGTTAGATATAGTCTATAGTTAGCCAACACCTCTGGATCTAGAGTAGGTTTCTTAAGAAGAGGTTTAATTACAGCTAGTTTGAAGGCCTGTGCTACATGGCCCGTCAGTAAAGACAGATTGATCATTTCTAATAAAGAATTGCTAATTAAAGGTAAAACTTCCTTAAGCAGCCTAGCCAGGATCGGGTCTAAGAGACAGGTGGAAGGTTTAGACTTAGAAATAGTTAAAGTCAATTGTTGAAGGTCGATGGGAGAAAAGCCATCTAAATATATTTCAGGTTCTACAGCTGTGGATCGATGGGTACTGGTTGAGGGCAGTAGATTATTCATTTAGTCTCTAATAGTTAGAATCTTATCATTAAAGAAGTTCATGAAGTCACTACTACTGAGGTTTACAGGAATACACGGCTCAACAGAGCTGTGACTCTCTGTCAGCCTGGCTACAGTGCTGAAGAGAACCCTGGGCTTGTTCTTATTTAAATCTATTAATGCTGAATAATAGGCTGCTCTAGCATTACGGAGTGCCTTCTTATATATTTTAAGACTGTCTCACCAGACTAACCGCGCTTCATCCACATTGGTGGAACACCATATCCTTTCAAGTTTTCGCGATATTTGCTTTAATTCTCGGGTTTGAGGGTTATACCATGGAGCAAACCTCCTTTCTTTTATTAGCTTCTTTTTTAGAGGAGCTATAGAGTCTAGTGTCATTCAGTGAGCATGCAGCACTATCAACAAGATGGTCAATCTGAGACGGACTAAAGTTAGAGTAGGAGTCCTCTGTTATGGAGACATGTTAATGAATAAAACCCTGAAGAAATCGCTTCTTTAAATTTAGCTACAGCACTATCAGATAGACATCTAGTGTAGAAACTTTTGCCTAATGGCGTACACTCTGGTAGAAAAAATTCAAAAGTTATTACGTTACAACCATTTAGCAGACGCTTTTTTCCAAAGCGACTTACAATCAGTAGCTCAAAGCTTATATTACATATCATTACATATCATTCACCCATTCACACATTCACACATTCACACACTGATGACAGGACTAGCATGCAAGGTGCCACCTGCCCATCAGACTCTAACTAGCATTCATACAACATCCAGTCCACACCGATGGCAAAGCCTTCGGGAGCAACTTGGGGTTAAGTGTCTTGCCCAAGGACACATCGACTGCTGAAGCCGGGTATTGAACCACCGACCCTCTGATTGGAGAACTACCTTGCTCTCCACTGCACCACAGCAGATAATGGTCCGATAAAAGAGAGTTCTGTTGAGAGACAATTACATTTTCTATTTCAATACCATAAACCAGAACAAGGTGGAGGGTTAAAACAGTGAGTGGGTTTCTGTACACACTGACAGAAGCCACTAGAATCTAGTAATGAACCAAACGCAGTACTAAGGCTATCATTATCCACATCCACATGAATATTAAAATCCCCTACAATAATAACTTTATCTGTTTTCAGGACTAAACTTGATAAAAACTCTGAGAATTCAGATATGAATTCAGAATACAGACCTGGTGCGCGGTACACTATAACAAAGAGAGTTGACTGTAATGCTTTCCAGGTCGGGTTTGAAAGACTAAGAACAAGGCTTTCAAATGAGTTGTGATT
The DNA here is from genome assembly GCF_027596085.1 of Anoplopoma fimbria. Taxonomy (NCBI): domain Eukaryota; kingdom Metazoa; phylum Chordata; class Actinopteri; order Perciformes; family Anoplopomatidae; genus Anoplopoma; species Anoplopoma fimbria. Next base: position 178,025 of record NC_072459.1, read on the forward strand.
TAATTTAGGTTTAGGGTTTATTAATAGGCTTGAGTTAAAGATGGCGGCTACTCCACCTCCTCGGCCTGTGCCTCCAGGAATATGAGTATTAATATAACTTGGAGGAGTTGATTCATTAAGGCTAACGTACTCTTCATGACAGCCAGGTTTCAGTAAGACAAAATAAATCAATATGATTATCTGATATTAAATCATTTACAAGTACACCCTTAGATGACAGAGATCTGATATTTAAGAGTCCACATTTAACTGTCCTGTTTTGATGCACTGTTGCATTGGTTGCCTTAACTTTTATTAAGTTATTTTGTATAACTCCTCTTCTGTTGACTTTAAATAATTGAAGTGGCCGTGGGGCAGACACAGTCTCTATAGGGTTTTGGGTGGGTAACTGGGTGGGTAACTGGGTGGTAACTGGGTGGGTAACTGGGTGGTAACTGGGTGGGTAACTGGGTGGGTAACTGCTCTAGTGGAAGCACAGAGAAGTGTGAAAGACTGCGACTCTGCTTCTGCTTCCTGGTCTGAACTCTGGGTCATGGATTAGGTCCACTAATGAACCGGGTCAGATTTCTAGAGATGAGATCCGCTCCATCCAAAGTAGGATGGATGCCGTCTCTCCTCATCAGACCAGGCTTTCCCCAGAAAGTATGCCAATCGTCTACGAAGCCCACATTGTTTGCAGGACACCACCTCGACAGCCAGCGGAATGATGACATGCGGCTATACATCTCATTATTGATCAGGTTATACATCTCATCATTGATCAGGTTATACATCTCATCATTGATCAGGTTATACATCTCATCATTGATCAGGTTATACATCTCATCATTGATCAGGTTATACATCTCATTATTGATCAGGTTATACATCTCATCATTGATCAGGTTATACATCTCATCATTGATCAGGTTATACATCTCATCATTGATCAGGTTATACATCTCCCTCTCTGAGGGGTGTGTCCCCTTAACCTATAAATCTGCTATCATTAAACCACTCCTCAAGAAACCCAATAGCGATCCACTGGTTCTTGCAAATTATCGACCTGTTTCCACTCTGCCTTTCTTATCTAAAATACTTGAGAGAATTGTTGCTGATCAACTGACTCTCCACCTTTCTGCCAATAATCTCTTTGACAATTTTCAGTCTGGTTTCCGCTCCTGCCACTCTACTGAGACTGCCCTAACTAGAGTAGTTAACGACCTACTTGTCACTGCTGACTCTGGATCAGCCTCCTTACTTTTAATTCTTGACTTAAGTTCGGCCTTCGATACAGTAGATCATTGTGTGCTTCTACACCAACTGGAGCATTACGTTGGTATTCACGGGCTGGCGCTCTCCTGGTTCCAGTCCTACTTATCTAGTAGATCCCAATGTGTCAGTTTCAATAACTCTTTGTCAGAATGCTCTACGGTTACCACTGGTGTGCCCCAGGGGTCTGTCCTGGGGCCCCTGCTGTTTTGTATCTACATGCTCCCTCTGGGTATGATAATTGCCGAATATGGTATAAAGTTCCATTTCTATGCTGACGACACACAGCTGTACATCCCACTACAGCCTAATGACCCCTCCCATATACAAAATCTGGAATCATGTGTTCGCCGAATCAAGACCTGGATGAGTCAAAACTTTCTCATGCTTAATACTGCTAAGACTGATTTGCTGGTGATTAAGCCCAATAACTACAAGTACTTCTCTGAGAGTCTCTGTCTTAATATCGATGGCTGTTCAATCTCTGAAAGCACGCACATTAGAAACCTAGGCATTACTTTTGACCCAACCCTGACTTTCCGGACTCACATCAAGGAAACCACCAGGTCGGCCTTCTTTCATCTGCGCAACATTGCTAAAATCCTCCCTGCTCTGTCCCGGCGTAGCGCCGAGGTGGTTCTCCATGCCCTTGTGTCTTCCCGTTTGGATTACTGTAATGTCCTTTTTTCTGGCCTCCCCATCTGTTCTACTAGGAGCCTTCAGCTTGTGCAAAATTCAGCCGCCAGACTCTTAACAAAAACAAGTAGGTACTGTCACATAACTCCTGTCCTGGCATCATTACATTGGCTGCCCATTCAGGCTAGAGCCGATTTTAAAGTTCTTCTCTTAACTTATAAGGCATTAAATGGACTTGCACCTTCTTATTTAACTGATCTACTTTTTCCCTACATTCCGCCACGTCCACTCCGTTCTCTTAGTTCTAACCTCCTTGTCATCCCACCAATCAATAAAAAGTCTGCTGGTGGCAGGGCCTTTTCCTACCGTGCTCCTTTTCTATGGAATGGCCTCCCACTATGTATCAAAGAAGCTTCATCCACTGCAATTTTCAAGTCCCGTCTTAAAACATACCTTTTTACTCAATACTTTGGTTTAAACTAATTTTTAACTGTTTTATCATATTCCTGTGGTGTTTTAATATTGTTTTAATATTGTTATTATTGTACTTGATATTTTGTAAAGTGTATTGAGACCATGTACCATGGTGATTTTGCACTTTAAATAATAAATTGATTGATTGAAATTGATCTCATCATTGATCAGGTTATACATCTCATCATTGATCAGGTTATACATCTCATCATTGATCAGGTTATACATCTCATCATTGATCAGGTTATACATCTCATCATTGATCAGATTAGGGAGAGGGCCACTACGGAGTCCGACATTGTCTTTGCGTATGAACACACCGATTCCACGTTAACTTTAGTGACCTCCGAGCGACATAATCGCTCGGCGACGTGAATAACAATCGTACTGTATTTACGTTTAGCCTTAATAGAACACTTCCTCCTAACAAACACAAATAAGAAGCTCCCTGTAAAAAGCATTAATTAATAGATTATAAAGCTTTTGTAATTAATAGATTATAAAGCCTGTCTAATTAATAGATTATAAAGCCTGTGTAAATCATTCTAAGATACTTATTAACATTATCATGTGTTAATCGTTTTTAGAAGTGTTAATGATAGCATTATCATATTTGTCATTAGATCAAAACACATTTATAAACACTTGTTAACGGCTTATAGTCTGCTCAATAACCTTAATATTTCTTATGATTGTTATAGAATTACAAACACGTTTATTAAGTTTATCCAACTTACCTATTATAGAATAGCTTTTTTGTTGCTTTATTATAGGGAACAGATTACTTTGGGGCATTTTCTGCCATTCTTAGATTCAAATAAAGAGTGCTACTATATGTTTACTTGTGAAACACATGAACATCTGTTTTTTCTTTCCATCATTTTAATCTAATGGCAGCCACAAGCTACATTTCTTTGTTTTCTCTGCTGCTCACGCATTTATGATCCGTTCATCTCATTAAGTCTCATAATGATTTAAATTGTGTTAGCAGCCTGTCTCTTAAACAAACTCTCTTCTGAAGCTCTTTGCTCATTCACAGCTCGTTCATGAGCAATCCTTTTGACCACAGCGTCTCATGGATCCAGACATCCGCCAAACACGTTCCAAACCTTTTCCTAGAAAGAAGGAGAGTCTTGGATTCATTTCAGAATCACCGTTCTCCAGGATCTTCACTGACCGGGTCCTCGGTTCTGTCCTGGTTGCCCCGTCGTCGGCCTCCTCATCCTGCTCCTCCTCTGAACCGTCCCAGCTAGCACAGCTAGCATCCTCCATAGCACCAAAGCTAGTGCCAGCTGTCATTCAGGGTATCTCCAGATGTTTAAGCACAGATTAGATGACTCATTTAAGACCTTTTCAATACCTCTAAAAGAGCTAAATAATACCCTACTATTAATCGGGCAAAAGAACTCCACAGAACTGGACTACAGTGTACACGGTTGTGGAGTTTTCATTGAGACACATTATTTTAATATCAGCTTTAAAATGTGGATTATCAGAGTATACATTAAAAAATGGCCGTCAGAATGAATGTCATCTTTGTTTCTCTTAGTTCAGCATGTCTTTGGAGCCAGCCGGCTGCACGTATAAAGAGAAGTGGGTGAAGCCTTGGAGGCAGCACCCCGTTCGTTCCTATGAAAGGTGCTCAAAGTTAATAACCCGGATCTTCTTCCCAGTTCTCATTCACATGAACGCAGGAGGTAAAATAACTCATTTTACTACTTTTAGGACCTGATGATTCAAATAAGAGCCATTCAAGTGTTAATACAGGAAGTTGATGCACCTCAAAGAAAATGATCTTTCCCATTGTAAGTCTATGGGGAAAGTATTTTATGGCCCCATGACATCACATGACACCGCATCTAAAGGCTGTGGAGGAGAAGTGTCTTTAGCTCAGGAAGGTTTCCTAACGGAGAGAAAGGAAGAGGAAGTCATCACAGGAGCTGGTGGAGTCCTCTCACTGCACAGTAAAGGTTCCTCAATGCCTCCTTTCTTATCTCCTTTAGCAAAGGAAACATTTAACTCAATATTGATCATATAAACATTTGTTACTTGTACATTTATTCCTTTTGTTATTCTAACCCTTCCTTAGAGGTCAGGGAAAAGTGGTTAGAAGGCCTAATCCTTTTTGACCATGGTAGCTAGAAACCACTGGGCTACTTTCTATTCTATATATAATGAGTACAAACATAACTCCACATTAATATAAAGTTGGCTCATAAGTCTGCTGTGCAGCTGGTGGCTTGGATTAGGAGCAGTCATTCTATCATGCACAAGAGGTTATGTTTGTACTTCTCCTTGAAAACAAGTTTCTATTTGCCGAAATATGTTGTTTAAACAAGTTAAACCCATTTCATTGCATAAAATAATGCATAGTAAGTGATTTAAATAATGGCTGGTGGTACCAGCGACCCCCACACATGGAGCTCAGACCAGAATGTTTCACCAGCAAGAGGAGCATCTGGTCCAACTGGTCTCTGTGAGCACTGCCGGGCACCAGGAACCGGAGAACATGTTCCCATCACTGCAAGGAGAAGAAAGGAGGACCATGCTGGAGGTAACGCAAACACTAGGGGAGAGAGGAGGAGGACCATGATGGAGGTAACGCAAACACTAGGGGAGAGAGGAGGAGGACCATGATGGAGGTAACACTAGGGGAGAGAGGAGGAGGACCATGATGGAGGTAACACTAGGGGAGAGAGGAGGAGGACCATGATGGAGGTAACACTAGAGGAGAGAGGAGGAGGACCATGATGGAGGTAACACTAGAGGAGAGAGGAGGACCATGATGGAGGTAACACTAGGGGAGAGAGGAGGAGGACCATGATGGAGGTAACACTAGGGGAGAGAGGAGGAGGACCATGATGGAGGTAACAAAAAAAAACTAAGAAAAGAGATCATATTACTCCAGTATTAGCTTCTCTGCACGGACTCCCTGTTAAATCAAGAATAGAATTTAAAATTCTTTTACTTACCTACAAAGCTCTAACTGGCCAGGCACCGTCTTATCTTAAGGAACTTATAGTTCCATATTACCCAACTAGAGAGCTGCGCTCCATCAATGCAGGGTTACTTGTGCTTCCTAGAGTATCTAAAAGTAGGATGGGAGCCAGAGCCTTCAGTTATCAGCCTCCTCTTCTGTGGAACCAGGTTCCAGTTTCAGTCCGGGGGGCAGACACACTCACTACATTTAAGAGCAGGCTTAAGACCTTCCTTTTTGATAGCGCTTATAGTTAGGACTGGTTCAGGTTTATAGTTAGGACTGGTTCAGGTTTATAGTTAGGACTGGTTCAGGTTTATAGTTAGGACTGGTTCAGGTTTATAGTTAGGACTGGTTCAGGTCTATAGTTAGGGCTGGTTCAGGTTCTCCTTGGTCCAGCCCCTAGATATGCTGCTATATGCCTAGACAGCCGGGGGACTACCTAGGATACACTGAGCTCCTCTCTCCTCTTCTCTCCCTCCATCTTTATGTATTAATCTCCTATTTATGCACATTACTGATTTTGCTTCTTCCCCGGAGTTCTTGTGCTTTCTCGCCTCGCAGGTTCCCAGGAATCGGGGTTATATTTGGACTGTCATCGTGCCACCTGCTGAGGCCCTGCTGACACCCACTACTACTACCACTATCATTATTAGTCACATTACTATTATTATTGCCTGTACTATTACGCTTATTGACTTTGCTTCTACCCTGGAGTCTTTGTGCTTTCTCGCTTCGCAGGCTTCTATAAATCGTGGCTGTACCTGGACCGTGGATGTGCATCCTGCTACGGCCCTGCTGACACCGACTGCTACCACCATTATTATTACTAGTCACATTACTATTACTATTACCTGTACCATTAAGCATTTTAGCTTTACTTCCACCCTGAAGCCCTTTTGCTTTCTCGCTCTGCAGGTTTCCATGAATCGTTGTGGTACCTGGACCGTAGTCGTGCCTCCTGCTGTGACCCGGCTGACACCCACTGCTACTTCGATTATTATTATTAATCACATTACTATCCCTATTTTCATAACTATAATTCTACTGTAATAATTGCTGCTGTTATTATAAGTAGTCTTATTGTATGAATCATTTATGTCATATACATTGAATGTGTTGTATCTCTGTTATGCTGTTCATTCTGTACACATGACATCTATTGCATTCTGTCCATCCTGGGAGAAGGATCCCTCCTCTGTCGTTCTCCCAGAGGTTTCTTCCTTTTTTCTCCCTGTTAAAGGGTTTTTTAGGGGAGTTTTTCCTGTGCCGATGTGAGGGAAGGACAGAGGATGTGAGGGTGTAAGGACAGAGGATGTGAGGGTCTAAGGACAGAGGATGTGAGGGTTCTGGGACAGAGGATGTGAGGGTGTAAGGACAGAGGATGTGAGGGTGTAAGGACAGAGGATGTGAGGGTCTAAGGACAGAGGATGTCTCATGTGAGGTAACACTAGAGGAGAGAGGAGGAGGACCATGATGGAGGTAACACTAGAGGAGAGAGGAGGAGGACCATGATGGAGGTAACACTAGAGGAGAGAGGAGGAGGACCATGATGGAGGTAACACTAGAGGAGAGAGGAGGAGGACCATGATGGAGGTAACACTAGAGGAGGAGGACCATGATGGAGGTAACACTAGAGGAGAGAGGAGGACCATGATGGAGGTAACACTAGAGAGAGGAGGACCATGATGGAGGTAACACTAGAGGAGAGAGGAGGACCATGATGGAGGTAACACTAGAGGAGGAGGACCATGATGGAGGTAACACTAGAGGAGAGAGGAGGAGGACCATGATGGAGGTAACACTAGAGGAGGAGGACCATGATGGAGGTAACACTAGAGGAGAGAGGAGGACCATGATGGAGGTAACACTAGAGGAGGAGGACCATGATGGAGGTAACACTAGAGGAGAGAGGAGGAGGACCATGATGGAGGTAACACTAGAGGAGAGAGGAGGAGGACCATGATGGAGTTAACACTAGGGGAGAGAGGAGGAGGACCATGATGGAGGTAACACTAGAGGAGAGAGGAGGAGGACCATGATGGAGGTAACACTGGAGGAGAGAGGAGGACCATGATGGAGGTAACACTAGAGGAGGAGGACCATGATGGAGTTAACACTAGAGGAGAGAGGAGGACCATGATGGAGGTAACACTAGAGGAGAGAGGAGAGAGGACCATGATGGAGGTAACACTAGAGGAGAGAGGAGGACCATGATGGAGGTAACACTAGAGGAGAGAGGAGGACCATGATGGAGGTAACACTAGAGGAGAGAGGAGAGAGGACCATGATGGAGGTAACACTAGAGGAGAGAGGAGGAGGACCATGATGGAGGTAACACTGGAGGAGAGAGGAGGACCATGATGGAGGTAACACTAGAGGAGAGAGGAGGAGGACCATGATGGAGGTAAAACTGGAGGAGAGAGGAGGACCATGATGGAGGTAACACTAGAGGAGGAGGACCATGATGGAGTTAACACTAGAGGAGAGAGGAGGACCATGATGGAGGTAACACTAGAGGAGAGAGGAGAGAGGACAATGATGGAGGTAACACTAGAGGAGAGAGGAGGACCATGATGGAGGTAACACTAGAGGAGAGAGGAGGACCATGATGGAGGTAACACTAGAGGAGAGAGGACCATGATGGAGGTAACACTAGAGGAGAGAGGAGAGAGGACCATGATGGAGGTAACACTAGAGGAGAGAGGAGGACCATGATGGAGGTAACACTAGAGGAGGAGGACCATGATGGAGGTAACACTAGAGGAGAGAGGACCATGATGGAGGTAACACTAGAGGAGAGAGGAGGACCATGATGGAGGTAACACTAGAGGAGGAGGACCATGATGGAGGTAACACTAGAGGAGAGAAGAGAGAGGACCATGATGGAGGTAACACTAGAGGAGAGAGGAGGAGGACCATGATGGAGTAACACTAGAGGAGAGAGGAGGAGGACCATGATGGAGGTAACACTAGAGGAGAGAGGACCATGATGGAGGTAACACTAGAGGAGAGAGGAGGACCATGATGGAGGTAACACTAGAGGAGGAGGACCATGATGGAGTTAACACTAGAGGAGAGAGGAGGACCATGATGGAGGTAACACTAGAGGAGAGAGGAGGAGGACCATGATGGAGGTAACACTGGAGAGAGGAGGACCATGATGGAGGTAACACTAGAGGAGGAGGACCATGATGGAGGTAACACTAGAGGAGAGAGGAGGAGGACCATGATGGAGTAACACTAGAGGAGAGAGGAGGAGGACCATGATGGAGGTAACACTAGAGGAGAGAGGAGGACCATGATGGAGGTAACACTGGAGAGAGGAGGACCATGATGGAGGTAACACTAGAGGAGGAGGACCATGATGGAGGTAACACTGGAGAGAGGAGGACCATGATGGAGGTAACACTAGAGGAGAGAGGAGGACCATGATGGAGTTAACACTAGAGGAGAGAGGAGGACCATGATGGAGGTAACACTAGAGGAGAGAGGAGGAGGACCATGATGGAGGTAACACTAGAGGAGGAGGACCATGATGGAGGTAACACTGGAGAGAGGAGGACCATGATGGAGGTAACACTAGAGGAGAGAGGAGGACCATGATGGAGGTAACACTAGAGGAGAGAGGAGGACCATGATGGAGGTAACACTAGAGGAGAGAGGAGGAGGACCATGATGGAGGTAACACTAGAGGAGGAGGACCATGATGGAGGTAACACTAGAGGAGAGAGGAGGACCATGATGGAGTTAACACTAGAGGAGAGAGGAGGACCATGATGGAGGTAACACTAGAGGAGAGAGGAGGAGGACCATGATGGAGGTAACACTAGAGGAGGAGGACCATGATGGAGGTAACACTGGAGAGAGGAGGACCATGATGGAGGTAACACTAGAGAGAGAGGAGGAGGACCATGATGGAGGTAACACTAGAGGAGGAGGACCATGATGGAGGTAACACTAGAGGGAGAGAGGAGGACCATGATGGAGGTAACACTAGAGGAGGAGGACCATGATGGAGGTAACACTAGAGGAGAGAGGAGGAGGACCATGATGGAGGTAACACTAGAGGAGAGAGGAGGAGGACCATGATGGAGTTAACACTAGGGGAGAGAGGAGGAGGACCATGATGGAGGTAACACTAGAGGAGAGAGGAGGAGGACCATGATGGAGGTAACACTGGAGGAGAGGAGGAGGACCATGATGGAGGTAACACTAGAGGAGGAGGACCATGATGGAGGTAACACTAGAGGAGAGAGGAGGACCATGATGGAGGTAACACTAGAGGAGAGAGGAGGACCATGATGGAGGTAACACTAGAGGAGGAGGACCATGATGGAGGTAACACTAGAGGAGAGAGGAGGACCATGATGGAGGTAACACTAGAGGAGAGAGGAGAGAGGACAATGATGGAGGTAACACTAGAGGAGAGAGGACCATGATGGAGGTAACACTAGAGGAGGAGGACCATGATGGAGGTAACACTAGAGGAGAGAGGACCATGATGGAGGTAACACTAGAGGAGAGAGGAGGACCATGATGGAGGTAACACTAGAGGAGAGAGGAGAGAGGACAATGATGGAGGTAACACTAGAGGAGAGAGGAGGACCATGATGGAGGTAACACTAGAGGAGGAGGACCATGATGGAGGTAACACTAGAGGAGAGAGGACCATGATGGAGGTAACGCTAGAGGAGAGAGGAGAGAGGACCATGATGGAGGTAACACTAGAGGAGAGAGGAGGACCATGATGGAGGTAACACTAGAGGAGAGAGGAGGACCATGATGGAGGTAACACTAGAGGAGGAGGACCATGATGGAGGTAACACTAGAGGAGAGAGGAGAGAGGACCATGATGGAGGTAACACTAGAGGAGAGAGGAGGAGGACCATGATGGAGTAACACTAGAGGAGAGAGGAGGAGGACCATGATGGAGGTAACACTAGAGGAGAGAGGACCATGATGGAGGTAACACTAGAGGAGAGAGGAGGACCATGATGGAGGTAACACTAGAGGAGGAGGACCATGATGGAGTTAACACTAGAGGAGAGAGGAGGACCATGATGGAGGTAACACTAGAGGAGAGAGGAGGAGGACCATGATGGAGGTAACACTAGAGGAGAGAGGAGGACCATGATGGAGGTAACACTGGAGAGAGGAGGACCATGATGGAGGTAACACTAGAGGAGGAGGACCATGATGGAGTTAACACTAGAGGAGAGAGGAGGACCATGATGGAGGTAACACTAGAGGAGAGAGGAGGAGGACCATGATGGAGGTAACACTAGAGGAGAGAGGAGGACCATGATGGAGGTAACACTGGAGAGAGGAGGACCATGATGGAGGTAACACTAGAGGAGGAGGACCATGATGGAGGTAACACTAGAGGAGAGAGGAGGAGGACCATGATGGAGTAACACTAGAGGAGAGAGGAGAAGGACCATGATGGAGGTAACACTAGAGGAGAGAGGAGGACCATGATGGAGGTAACACTGGAGAGAGGAGGACCATGATGGAGGTAACACTAGAGGAGGAGGACCATGATGGAGGTAACACTGGAGAGAGGAGGACCATGATGGAGGTAACACTAGAGGAGAGAGGAGGACCATGATGGAGTTAACACTAGAGGAGAGAGGAGGACCATGATGGAGGTAACACTAGAGGAGAGAGGAGGAGGACCATGATGGAGGTAACACTAGAGGAGGAGGACCATGATGGAGGTAACACTGGAGAGAGGAGGACCATGATGGAGGTAACACTAGAGGAGAGAGGAGGACCATGATGGAGGTAACACTAGAGGAGAGAGGAGGACCATGATGGAGGTAACACTAGAGGAGAGAGGAGGAGGACCATGATGGAGGTAACACTAGAGGAGGAGGACCATGATGGAGGTAACACTAGAGGAGAGAGGAGGACCATGATGGAGTTAACACTAGAGGAGAGAGGAGGACCATGATGGAGGTAACACTAGAGGAGAGAGGAGGAGGACCATGATGGAGGTAACACTAGAGGAGGAGGACCATGATGGAGGTAACACTGGAGAGAGGAGGACCATGATGGAGGTAACACTAGAGGAGAGAGGAGGAGGACCATGATGGAGGTAACACTAGAGGAGGAGGACCATGATGGAGGTAACACTAGAGGAGAGAGGAGGACCATGATGGAGGTAACACTAGAGGAGGAGGACCATGATGGAGGTAACACTAGAGGAGAGAGGAGGAGGACCATGATGGAGGTAACACTAGAGGAGAGAGGAGGAGGACCATGATGGAGTTAACACTAGGGGAGAGAGGAGGAGGACCATGATGGAGGTAACACTAGAGGAGAGAGGAGGAGGACCATGATGGAGGTAACACTGGAGGAGAGAGGAGGAGGACCATGATGGAGGAAACACTAGAGGAGGAGGACCATGATGGAGGTAACACTAGAGGAGAGAGGAGGACCATGATGGAGGTAACACTAGAGGAGAGAGGAGGACCATGATGGAGGTAACACTAGAGGAGGAGGACCATGATGGAGGTAACACTAGAGGAGAGAGGAGGAGGACCATGATGGAGGTAACACTGGAGAGAGGAGGACCATGATGGAGGTAACACTAGAGGAGAGAGGACCATGATGGAGGTAACACTAGAGGAGAGAGGAGGACCATGATGGAGGTAACACTAGAGGAGGAGGACCATGATGGAGGTAACACTAGAGGAGAGAGGACCATGATGGAGGTAACACTAGAGGAGAGAGGAGGACCATGATGGAGGTAACACTAGAGGAGGAGGACCATGATGGAGGTAACACTAGAGGAGAGAGGAGAGAGGACCATGATGGAGGTAACACTAGAGGAGAGAGGAGGAGGACCATGATGGAGTAACACTAGAGGAGAGAGGAGGAGGACCATGATGGAGGTAACACTAGAGGAGAGAGGACCATGATGGAGGTAACACTAGAGGAGAGAGGAGGAGGACCATGATGGAGGTAACACTAGAGGAGGAGGACCATGATGGAGGTAACACTAGAGGAGAGAGGAGGACCATGATGGAGGTAACACTAGAGGAGGAGGACCATGATGGAGGTAACACTAGAGGAGAGAGGAGGAGGACCATGATGGAGGTAACACTAGAGGAGAGAGGAGGAGGACCATGATGGAGTTAACACTAGGGGAGAGAGGAGGAGGACCATGATGGAGGTAACACTAGAGGAGAGAGGAGGAGGACCATGATGGAGGTAACACTGGAGGAGAGAGGAGGAGGACCATGATGGAGGAAACACTAGAGGAGGAGGACCATGATGGAGGTAACACTAGAGGAGAGAGGAGGACCATGATGGAGGTAACACTAGAGGAGAGAGGAGGACCATGATGGAGGTAACACTAGAGGAGGAGGACCATGATGGAGGTAACACTAGAGGGAGAGGAGGAGGACCATGATGGAGGTAACACTGGAGAGAGGAGGACCATGATGGAGGTAACACTAGAGGAGAGAGGAGGACCATGATGGAGGTAACACTAGAGGAGGAGGACCATGATGGAGGTAACACTAGAGGAGAGAGGACCATGATGGAGGTAACACTAGAGGAGAGAGGAGGACCATGATGGAGGTAACACTAGAGGAGGAGGACCATGATGGAGGTAACACTAGAGGAGAGAGGAGAGAGGACCATGATGGAGGTAACACTAGAGGAGAGAGGAGGAGGACCATGATGGAGTAACACTAGAGGAGAGAGGAGGAGGACCATGATGGAGGTAACACTAGAGGAGAGAGGACCATGATGGAGGTAACACTAGAGGAGAGAGGAGGACCATGATGGAGGTAACACTAGAGGAGGAGGACCATGATGGAGTTAACACTAGAGGAGAGAGGAGGAGGACCATGATGGAGGTAACACTAGAGGAGAGAGGAGGACCATGATGGAGGTAACACTGGAGAGAGGAGGACCATGATGGAGGTAACACTAGAGGAGGAGGACCATGATGGAGGTAACACTAGAGGAGAGAGGAGGAGGACCATGATGGAGTAACACTAGAGGAGAGAGGAGAAGGACCATGATGGAGGTAACACTAGAGGAGAGAGGAGGACCATGATGGAGGTAACACTGGAGAGAGGAGGACCATGATGGAGGTAACACTAGAGGAGGAGGACCATGATGGAGGTAACACTGGAGAGAGGAGGACCATGATGGAGGTAACACTAGAGGAGGAGGACCATGATGGAGGTAACACTAGAGGAGAGAGGAGGAGGACCATGATGGAGGTAACACTGGAGAGAGGAGGACCATGATGGAGGTAACACTAGAGGAGGAGGACCATGATGGAGTAACACTAGAGGAGGAGGACCATGATGGAGGTAACACTAGAGGAGAGAGGAGGACCATGATGGAGGTAACACTGGAGAGAGGAGGACCATGATGGAGGTAACACTAGAGGAGAGAGGAGGACCATGATGGAGGTAACACTAGAGGAGAGAGGAGGACCATGATGGAGGTAACACTAGAGGAGAGAGGAGGACCATGATGGAGGTAACACTAGAGGAGAGAGGAGGAGGACCATGATGGAGTAACACTAGAGGAGAGAGGAGGACCATGATGGAGGTAACACTAGAGGAGAGAGGAGGACCATGATGGAGGTAACACTGGAGAGAGGAGGACCATGATGGAGGTAACACTAGAGGAGAGAGGAGGACCATGATGGAGGTAACACTGGAGAGAGGAGGAGGACCATGATGGAGGTAACACTGGAGGAGAGAGGAGGACCATGATGGAGGTAACACTAGAGGAGAGAGGAGGAGGACCATGATGGAGTAACACTAGAGGAGAGAGGAGGAGGACCATGATGGAGGTAACACTAGAGGAGAGAGGACCATGATGGAGGTAACACTAGAGGAGAGAGGAGGACCATGATGGAGGTAACACTAGAGGAGAGAGGAGGACCATGATGGAGGTAACACTAGAGGAGAGAGGAGGAGGACCATGATGGAGTAACACTAGAGGAGAGAGGAGGACCATGATGGAGGTAACACTGGAGGACCATGATGGAGTTAACACTAGAGGAGAGAGGAGGACCATGATGGAGGTAACACTAGAGGAGAGAGGAGGAGGACCATGATGGAGGTAACACTAGAGGAGGAGGACCATGATGGAGGTAACACTGGAGAGAGGAGGACCATGATGGAGGTAACACTAGAGGAGAGAGGAGGAGGACCATGATGGAGGTAACACTAGAGGAGGAGGACCATGATGGAGGTAAACTAGAGGAGAGAGGAGGACTGATGGAGGTAACACTAGAGGAGGAGGACCATGATGGAGGTAACACTAGAGGAGAGAGGAGGAGGACCATGATGGAGGTAACACTAGAGGAGAGAGGAGGAGGACCATGATGGAGTTAACACTAGGGGAGAGAGGAGGAGGACCATGATGGAGGTAACACTAGAGGAGAGAGGAGGAGGACCATGATGGAGGTAACACTGGAGGAGAGAGGAGGAGGACCATGATGGAGGTAACACTAGAGGAGGAGGACCATGATGGAGGTAACACTAGAGGAGAGAGGAGGACCATGATGGAGGTAACACTAGAGGAGAGAGGAGGACCATGATGGAGGTAACACTAGAGGAGGAGGACCATGATGGAGGTAACACTAGAGGAGAGAGGAGGACCATGATGGAGGTAACACTAGAGGAGAGAGGAGAGAGGACAATGATGGAGGTAACACTAGAGGAGAGAGGAGGACCATGATGGAGGTAACACTAGAGGAGGAGGACCATGATGGAGGTAACACTAGAGGAGAGAGGACCATGATGGAGGTAACACTAGAGGAGAGAGGAGGACCATGATGGAGGTAACACTAGAGGAGAGAGGAGAGGACCATGATGGAGGTAACACTAGAGGAGAGAGGAGGACCATGATGGAGGTAACACTAGAGGAGGAGGACCATGATGGAGGTAACACTAGAGGAGAGAGGACCCTAGAGGAGAGAGGAGAGAGGACCATGATGGAGGTAACACTAGAGGAGAGAGGAGGACCATGATGGAGGTAACACTAGAGGAGAGAGGAGGACCATGATGGAGGTAACACTAGAGGAGGAGGACCATGATGGAGGTAACACTAGAGGAGAGAGGAGAGAGGACCATGATGGAGGTAACACTAGAGGAGAGAGGAGGAGGACCATGATGGAGTAACACTAGAGGAGAGAGGAGGAGGACCATGATGGAGGTAACACTAGAGGAGAGAGGACCATGATGGAGGTAACACTAGAGGAGAGAGGAGGACCATGATGGAGGTAACACTAGAGGAGGAGGACCATGATGGAGTTAACACTAGAGGAGAGAGGAGGACCATGATGGAGGTAACACTAGAGGAGAGAGGAGGAGGACCATGATGGAGGTAACACTAGAGGAGAGAGGAGGACCATGATGGAGGTAACACTGGAGAGAGGAGGACCATGATGGAGGTAACACTAGAGGAGGAGGACCATGATGGAGTTAACACTAGAGGAGAGAGGAGGACCATGATGGAGGTAACACTAGAGGAGAGAGGAGGAGGACCATGATGGAGGTAACACTAGAGGAGAGAGGAGGACCATGATGGAGGTAACACTGGAGAGGAGGACCATGATGGAGGTAACACTAGAGGAGGAGGACCATGATGGAGGTAACACTAGAGGAGAGAGGAGGAGGACCATGATGGAGTAACACTAGAGGAGAGAGGAGAAGGACCATGATGGAGGTAACACTAGAGGAGAGAGGAGGACCATGATGGAGGTAACACTGGAGAGAGGAGGACCATGATGGAGGTAACACTAGAGGAGGAGGACCATGATGGAGGTAACACTGGAGAGAGGAGGACCATGATGGAGGTAACACTAGAGGAGAGAGGAGGACCATGATGGAGTTAACACTAGAGGAGAGAGGAGGACCATGATGGAGGTAACACTAGAGGAGAGAGGAGGAGGACCATGATGGAGGTAACACTAGAGGAGGAGGACCATGATGGAGGTAACACTGGAGAGAGGAGGACCATGATGGAGGTAACACTAGAGGAGAGAGGAGGACCATGATGGAGGTAACACTAGAGGAGAGAGGAGGACCATGATGGAGGTAACACTAGAGGAGAGAGGAGGAGGACCATGATGGAGGTAACACTAGAGGAGGAGGACCATGATGGAGGTAACACTAGAGGAGAGAGGAGGACCATGATGGAGTTAACACTAGAGGAGAGAGGAGGACCATGATGGAGGTAACACTAGAGGAGAGAGGAGGAGGACCATGATGGAGGTAACACTAGAGGAGGAGGACCATGATGGAGGTAACACTGGAGAGAGGAGGACCATGATGGAGGTAACACTAGAGGAGAGAGGAGGAGGACCATGATGGAGGTAACACTAGAGGAGGAGGACCATGATGGAGGTAACACTAGAGGAGAGAGGAGGACCATGATGGAGGTAACACTAGAGGAGGAGGACCATGATGGAGGTAACACTAGAGGAGAGAGGAGGAGGACCATGATGGAGGTAACACTAGAGGAGAGAGGAGGAGGACCATGATGGAGTTAACACTAGGGGAGAGAGGAGGAGGACCATGATGGAGGTAACACTAGAGGAGAGAGGAGGAGGACCATGATGGAGGTAACACTGGAGGAGAGAGGAGGAGGACCATGATGGAGGTAACACTAGAGGAGGAGGACCATGATGGAGGTAACACTAGAGGAGAGAGGAGGACCATGATGGAGGTAACACTAGAGGAGAGAGGAGGACCATGATGGAGGTAACACTAGAGGAGGAGGACCATGATGGAGGTAACACTAGAGGAGAGAGGAGGAGGACCATGATGGAGGTAACACTGGAGAGAGGAGGACCATGATGGAGGTAACACTAGAGGAGAGAGGACCATGATGGAGGTAACACTAGAGGAGAGAGGAGGACCATGATGGAGGTAACACTAGAGGAGGAGGACCATGATGGAGGTAACACTAGAGGAGAGAGGACCATGATGGAGGTAACACTAGAGGAGAGAGGAGGACCATGATGGAGGTAACACTAGAGGAGGAGGACCATGATGGAGGTAACACTAGGAGAGAGGAGAGAGGACCATGATGGAGGTAACACTAGAGGAGAGAGGAGGAGGACCATGATGGAGTAACACTAGAGGAGAGAGGAGGAGGACCATGATGGAGGTAACACTAGAGGAGAGAGGACCATGATGGAGGTAACACTAGAGGAGAGAGGAGGAGGACCATGATGGAGGTAACACTAGAGGAGGAGGACCATGATGGAGGTAACACTAGAGGAGAGAGGAGGACCATGATGGAGGTAACACTAGAGGAGGAGGACCATGATGGAGGTAACACTAGAGGAGAGAGGAGGAGGACCATGATGGAGGTAACACTAGAGGAGAGAGGAGGAGGACCATGATGGAGTTAAGTCGCTAGGGGAGAGAGGAGGAGGACCATGATGGAGGTAACACTAGAGGAGAGAGGAGGAGGACCATGATGGAGGTAACACTGGAGGAGAGAGGAGGAGGACCATGATGGAGGTAACACTAGAGGAGGAGGACCATGATGGAGGTAACACTAGAGGAGAGAGGAGGACCATGATGGAGGTAACACTAGAGGAGAGAGGAGGACCATGATGGAGGTAACACCATGATGGAGGTAACACTAGAGGAGAGAGGAGGAGGACCATGATGGAGGTAACACTGGAGAGAGGAGGACCATGATGGAGGTAACACTAGAGGAGAGAGGAGGACCATGATGGAGGTAACACTAGAGGAGGAGGACCATGATGGAGGTAACACTAGAGGAGAGAGGACCATGATGGAGGTAACACTAGAGGAGAGAGGAGGACCATGATGGAGGTAACACTAGAGGAGGAGGACCATGATGGAGGTAACACTAGAGGAGAGAGGAGAGAGCCATGATGGAGGTAACACTAGAGGAGAGAGGAGGAGGACCATGATGGAGTAACACTAGAGGAGAGAGGAGGAGGACCATGATGGAGGTAACACTAGAGGAGAGAGGACCATGATGGAGGTAACACTAGAGGAGAGAGGAGGACCATGATGGAGGTAACACTAGAGGAGGAGGACCATGATGGAGTAACACTAGAGGAGAGAGGAGGAGGACCATGATGGAGGTAACACTAGAGGAGAGAGGAGGACCATGATGGAGGTAACACTGGAGAGAGGAGGACCATGATGGAGGTAACACTAGAGGAGGAGGACCATGATGGAGGTAACACTAGAGGAGAGAGGAGGAGGACCATGATGGAGTAACACTAGAGGAGAGAGGAGAGGACCATGATGGAGGTAACACTAGAGGAGAGAGGAGGACCATGATGGAGGTAACACTGGAGAGAGGAGGACCATGATGGAGGTAACACTAGAGGAGGAGGACCATGATGGAGGTAACACTGGAGAGAGGAGGACCATGATGGAGGTAACACTGGACCATGATGGAGGTAACACTAGAGGAGAGAGGAGGAGGACCATGATGGAGGTAACACTGGAGAGAGGAGGACCATGATGGAGGTAACACTAGAGGAGGAGGACCATGATGGAGGTAACACTAGAGGAGGAGGACCATGATGGAGGTAACACTAGAGGAGAGAGGAGGACCATGATGGAGGTAACACTAGAGGAGGACCATGATGGAGGTAACACTAGAGGAGAGAGGAGGACCATGATGGAGGTAACACTAGAGGAGAGAGGAGGACCATGATGGAGGTAACACTAGAGGAGAGAGGAGGACCATGATGGAGGTAACACTAGAGGAGAGAGGAGGAGGACCATGATGGAGTAACACTAGAGGAGAGAGGAGGACCATGATGGAGGTAACACTAGAGGAGAGAGGAGGACCATGATGGAGGTAACACTAGAGGAGAGAGGAGGACCATGATGGAGGTAACACTAGAGGAGAGAGGAGGACCATGATGGAGGTAACACTGGAGAGAGGAGGAGGACCATGATGGAGGTAACACTGGAGGAGAGAGGAGGACCATGATGGAGGTAACACTAGAGGAGAGAGGAGGAGGACCATGATGGAGGTAACACTAGAGGAGAGAGGAGGAGGACCATGATGGAGGTAACACTAGAGGAGGAGGACCATGATGGAGGTAACACTAGAGGAGAGAGGAGGACCATGATGGAGGTAACACTGGAGGAGAGAGGAGGACCATGATGGAGGTAAACTAGAGGAGAGAGGAGGAGGACCTGATGGAGTAACACTAGAGGAGAGAGGAGGACCATGATGGAGGTAACACTAGAGGAGAGAGGAGGACCATGATGGAGTTAACACTAGAGGGAGAGAGGAGGACCATGATGGAGGTAACACTAGAGGAGAGAGGAGGAGGACCATGATGGAGGTAACACTAGAGGAGGAGGACCAGATGGAGTAACACTGGAGAGAGGAGGACCATGATGGAGGTAACACTAGAGGAGAGAGGAGGAGGACCATGATGGAGGTAACACTAGAGGAGGAGGACCATGATGGAGGTAACACTAGAGGAGAGGAGGACCATGATGGAGGTAACACTAGAGGAGGAGGACCATGATGGAGGTAACACTAGAGGAGAGAGGAGGAGGACCATGATGGAGGTAACACTAGAGAGAGAGGAGGAGGACCATGATGGAGTTAACACTAGGGGAGAGAGGAGGAGGACCATGATGGAGGTAACACTAGAGGAGAGAGGAGGAGGACCATGATGGAGGTAACACTGGAGGAGAGAGGAGGAGGACCATGATGGAGGTAACACTAGAGGAGGAGGACCATGATGGAGGTAACACTAGAGGAGAGAGGAGGACCATGATGGAGGTAACACTAGAGGAGAGAGGAGGACCATGATGGAGGTAACACTAGAGGAGGAGGACCATGATGGAGGTAACACTAGAGGAGAGAGGAGGACCATGATGGAGGTAACACTAGAGGAGAGAGGAGAGGACAATGATGGAGGTAACACTAGAGGAGAGAGGAGGACCATGATGGAGGTAACACTAGAGGAGGAGGACCATGATGGAGGTAACACTAGAGGAGAGAGGACCATGATGGAGGTAACACTAGAGAGAGAGGAGGACCATGATGGAGGTAACACTAGAGGAGAGAGGAGAGAGGACAATGATGGAGGTAACACTAGAGGAGAGAGGAGGACCATGATGGAGGTAACACTAGAGGAGGAGGACCATGATGGAGGTAACACTATAGGAGAGAGGACCATGATGGAGGTAACACTAGAGGAGAGAGGAGAGAGGACCATGATGGAGGTAACACTAGAGGAGAGAGGAGGACCATGATGGAGGTAACACTAGAGGAGAGAGGAGGACCATGATGGAGGTAACACTAGAGGAGGAGGACCATGATGGAGGTAACACTAGAGGAGAGAGGAGAGAGGACCATGATGGAGGTAACACTAGAGGAGAGAGGAGGAGGACCATGATGGTAACACTAGAGGAGAGAGGAGGAGGACCATGATGGAGGTAACACTAGAGGAGAGAGGACCATGATGGAGGTAACACTAGAGGAGAGAGGAGGACCATGATGGAGGTAACACTAGAGGAGGAGGACCATGATGGAGTTAACACTAGAGGAGAGAGGAGGACCATGATGGAGGTAACACTGGAGGAGAGAGGAGGAGGACCATGATGGAGGTAACACTAGAGGAGAGAGGAGGACCATGATGGAGGTAACACTGGAGAGAGGAGGACCATGATGGAGGTAACACTAGAGGAGGAGGACCATGATGGAGTTAACACTAGAGGAGAGAGGAGGACCATGATGGAGGTAACACTAGAGGAGAGAGGAGGAGGACCATGATGGAGGTAACACTAGAGGAGAGAGGAGGACCATGATGGAGGTAACACTGGAGAGAGGAGGACCATGATGGAGGTAACACTAGAGGAGGAGGACCATGATGGAGGTAACACTAGAGGAGAGAGGAGGAGGACCATGATGGAGTAACACTAGAGGAGAGAGGAGAAGGACCATGATGGAGGTAACACTAGAGGAGAGAGGAGGACCATGATGGAGGTAACACTGGAGAGAGGAGGACCATGATGGAGGTAACACTAGAGGAGGAGGACCATGATGGAGGTAACACTGGAGAGAGGAGGACCATGATGGAGGTAACACTAGAGGAGAGAGGAGGACCATGATGGAGTTAACACTAGAGGAGAGAGGAGGACCATGATGGAGGTAACACTAGAGGAGAGAGGAGGAGGACCATGATGGAGGTAACACTAGAGGAGGAGGACCATGATGGAGGTAACACTGGAGAGAGGAGGACCATGATGGAGGTAACACTAGAGGAGAGAGGAGGACCATGATGGAGGTAACACTAGAGGAGAGAGGAGGACCATGATGGAGGTAACACTAGAGGAGAGAGGAGGAGGACCATGATGGAGGTAACACTAGAGGAGGAGGACCATGATGGAGGTAACACTAGAGGAGAGAGGAGGACCATGATGGAGTTAACACTAGAGGAGAGAGGAGGACCATGATGGAGGTAACACTAGAGGAGAGAGGAGGAGGACCATGATGGAGGTAACACTAGAGGAGGAGGACCATGATGGAGGTAACACTGGAGAGAGGAGGACCATGATGGAGGTAACACTAGAGGAGAGAGGAGGAGGACCATGATGGAGGTAACACTAGAGGAGGAGGACCATGATGGAGGTAACACTAGAGGAGAGAGGAGGACCATGATGGAGGTAACACTAGAGGAGGAGGACCATGATGGAGGTAACACTAGAGGAGAGAGGAGGAGGACCATGATGGAGGTAACACTAGAGGAGAGAGGAGGAGGACCATGATGGAGTTAACACTAGGGGAGAGAGGAGGAGGACCATGATGGAGGTAACACTAGAGGAGAGAGGAGGAGGACCATGATGGAGGTAACACTGGAGGAGAGAGGAGGAGGACCATGATGGAGGAAACACTAGAGGAGAGGACCATGATGGAGGTAACACTAGAGGAGAGAGGAGGACCATGATGGAGGTAACACTAGAGGAGAGAGGAGGACCATGATGGAGGTAACACTAGAGGAGGAGGACCATGATGGAGGTAACACTAGAGGAGAGAGGAGGAGGACCATGATGGAGGTAACACTGGAGAGAGGAGGACCATGATGGAGGTAACACTAGAGGAGAGAGGATGATGGAGGTAAACACTGATGGAGAGAGGAGGAGGACCATGATGGAGGAAACACTAGAGGAGGAGGACCATGATGGAGGTAACACTAGAGGAGAGAGGAGGACCATGATGGAGGTAACACATGATGGAGGAGAGGAGAGAGGACCATGATGGAGGTAACACTAGAGGAGAGAGGAGGAGGACCATGATGGAGTAACACTAGAGGAGAGAGGAGGAGGACCATGATGGAGGTAACACTAGGAGGAGAGAGGACCATGATGGAGGTAACACTAGAGGAGAGAGGAGGAGGACCATGATGGAGGTAACACTAGAGGAGGAGGACCATGATGGAGGTAACACTAGAGGAGAGAGGAGGACCATGATGGAGGTAACACTAGAGGAGGAGGACCATGATGGAGGTAACACTAGAGGAGAGAGGAGGAGGACCATGATGGAGGTAACACTAGAGGAGAGAGGAGGAGGACCATGATGGAGTTAACACTAGGGGAGAGAGGAGGAGGACCATGATGGAGGTAACACTAGAGGAGAGAGGAGGAGGACCATGATGGAGGTAACACTGGAGGAGAGAGGAGGAGGACCATGATGGAGGTAACACTAGAGGAGGAGGACCATGATGGAGGTAACACTAGAGGAGAGAGGAGGACCATGATGGAGGTAACACTAGAGGAGAGAGGAGGACCATGATGGAGGTAACACTAGAGGAGGAGGACCATGATGGAGGTAACACTAGAGGAGAGAGGAGGAGGACCATGATGGAGGTAACACTGGAGAGAGAGGAGGACCATGATGGAGGTAACACTAGAGGAGAGAGGAGGACCATGATGGAGGTAACACTAGAGGAGGAGGACCATGATGGAGGTAACACTAGAGGAGAGAGGACCATGATGGAGGTAACACTAGAGGAGAGAGGAGGACCATGATGGAGGTAACACTAGAGGAGGAGGACCATGATGGAGGTAACACTAGAGGAGAGAGGAGAGAGGACCATGATGGAGGTAACACTAGAGGAGAGAGGAGGAGGACCATGATGGAGTAACACTAGAGGAGAGAGGAGGAGGACCATGATGGAGGTAACACTAGAGGAGGAGGACCATGATGGAGGTAACACTGGAGAGAGGAGGACCATGATGGAGGTAACACTAGAGGAGGAGGACCATGATGGAGTTAACACTAGAGGAGAGAGGAGGAGGACCATGATGGAGGTAACACTAGAGGAGAGAGGAGGACCATGATGGAGGTAACACTGGAGAGAGGAGGACCATGATGGAGGTAACACTAGAGGAGGAGGACCATGATGGAGGTAACACTAGAGGAGAGAGGAGGAGGACCATGATGGAGTAACACTAGAGGAGAGAGGAGAGGACCATGATGGAGGTAACACTAGAGGAGAGAGGAGGACCATGATGGAGGTAACACTGGAGAGAGGAGGACCATGATGGAGGTAACACTAGAGGAGGAGGACCATGATGGAGGTAACACTGGAGAGAGGAGGACCATGATGGAGGTAACACTAGAGGAGGAGGACCATGATGGAGGTAACACTAGAGGAGAGAGGAGGAGGACCATGATGGAGGTAACACTGGAGAGAGGAGGACCATGATGGAGGTAACACTAGAGAGGAGGAGGACCATGATGGAGGTAACACTAGAGGAGGAGGACCATGATGGATGTAACACTAGAGGAGAGAGGAGGACCATGATGGAGGTAACACTGGAGAGAGGAGGACCATGATGGAGGTAACACTAGAGGAGAGAGGAGGACCATGATGGAGGTAACACTAGAGGAGAGAGGAGGACCATGATGGAGGTAACACTAGAGGAGAGAGGAGGACCATGATGGAGGTAACACTAGAGGAGAGAGGAGGAGGACCATGATGGAGTAACACTAGAGGAGAGAGGAGGACCATGATGGAGGTAACACTAGAGGAGAGAGGAGGACCATGATGGAGGTAACACTGGAGAGAGGAGGACCATGATGGAGGTAACACTAGAGGAGAGAGAGGAGGACCATGATGGAGGTAACACTGGAGAGAGGAGGAGGACCATGATGGAGGTAACACTGGAGAGAGGAGGAGGACCATGATGGAGGTAACACTAGAGGAGAGAGGAGGAGGACCATGATGGAGGTAACACTAGAGGAGAGAGGAGGAGGACCATGATGGAGGTAACACTAGAGGAGGAGGACCATGATGGAGGTAACACTAGAGGAGAGAGGAGGACCATGATGGAGGTAACACTAGAGGAGGAGGACCATGATGGAGTTAACACTAGAGGAGAGAGGAGGAGGACCATGATGGAGGTAACACTAGAGGAGAGAGGAGGAGGACCATGATGGAGGTAACACTGGAGAGAGGAGGACCATGATGGAGGTAACACTAGAGGAGGAGGACCATGATGGAGGTAACACTAGAGGAGAGAGGAGGAGGACCATGATGGAGGTAACACTAGAGGAGAGAGGAGGAGGACCATGATGGAGGTAACACTAGAGGAGAGAGGAGGACCATGATGGAGGTAACACAGAGGAGGACCATGATGGAGGTAACACTAGAGGAGGAGGACCATGATGGAGGTAACACTAGAGGAGAGAGGAGGACCATGATGGAGGTAACACTAGAGGAGGAGGACCATGATGGAGGTAACACTAGAGGAGAGAGGAGGAGGACCATGATGGAGGTAACACTAGAGGAGAGAGGAGGACCATGATGGAGGTAACACTAGAGGAGGAGGACCATGATGGAGGTAACACTAGAGGAGGAGGACCATGATGGAGGTAACACTAGAGGAGAGAGGAGGACCATGATGGAGGTAACACTGGAGAGAGGAGGACCATGATGGAGGTAACACTAGAGGAGAGAGGAGGACCATGATGGAGGTAACACTAGAGGAGAGAGGAGGACCATGATGGAGGTAACACTAGAGGAGAGAGGAGGAGGACCATGATGGAGGTAACACTAGAGGAGAGAGGAGGACCATGATGGAGGTAACACTAGAGGAGAGAGGAGGACCATGATGGAGGTAACACTGGAGGAGAGAGGAGGACCATGATGGAGGTAACACTAGAGGAGAGACTGGAGAGAGGAGGACCATGATGGAGGTAACACTGGAGGTAACACTAGAGGAGAGAGGAGGACCATGATGGAGGTAACACTAGAGGAGAGAGGAGGACCATGATGGAGGTAACACTGGAGGAGAGAGGAGGAGGACCATGATGGAGGTAACACTAGAGGAGAGAGGAGGACCATGATGGAGGTAACACTAGAGGAGAGAGGAGGACCATGATGGAGGTAACACTAGAGGAGAGAGGAGGACCATGATGGAGGTAACACTGGAGGAGAGAGGAGGAGGACTAAACACTAACGGGACTGACCGGAAGATGGCAGTAACGCACCCGATGGGATCGACTACCGTTCTGTGGCAGCAGAAGAAGAAGCCGAACCCGTCCTCGGGATTCCTCGGGATTCTTCGGGTGTTTTCGGTTGGTAACGGTCGGTGTGTTCAAATCTTCGGCCGCAGCTCCTCCTGGAGACGAAGAGAAGGAAGAGAAGAAGAAGCGGAGGAATGACGGTGCTGCAGGAACCTGTGCAGGTAAACACTGCGGGTGAACCCTGACCCTGACCCGGACCCGGACCCGGAGCCGGGCTGCGGCCTCAGACAGCCCGGCCAGGCCTCGGCTCTGACCCGGGACAGCAGGGTAACCGGGCTACAGGAGCTCCGGGCCGTCGGTGGCTTCACA
The DNA here is from genome assembly GCF_027596085.1 of Anoplopoma fimbria. NCBI lineage: Eukaryota > Metazoa > Chordata > Actinopteri > Perciformes > Anoplopomatidae > Anoplopoma > Anoplopoma fimbria. The sequence continues at coordinate 204,216 of NC_072459.1, forward strand.
GGCTGCTGGTCTGTTGTTGGGTTCTGCTCACTGTGTCGTCGCTACAGACTCTGGTCCAGGTCCTGGTCCTGGTCCTGGTCCAGGTCCTGGTCCTGGTCCTGGTCTGTGTTTAGTGTGACTGGATGAGTTCTCTGGTTAAAAGTCTTCAGAGTGAAGCACTGTCCGCTCCGCTAATGCTAACCATGCTAACCAGGCTAACAGTTCTAACCAAACCAGGCTAACAGTTCTAACCAAACCAGGCTAACAGTTCTAACCAGGCTAACCATGCTAACCAGGCTAACAGTTCTAACCAAACCAGGCTAACAGTTCTAACCAGGCTAACAGTTCTAACCAGGCTAACAATGCTAACCAGGCTAACAGTTCTAACCAGGCTAACCAGGCTAACAGTTCTAACCAAACCAGGCTAACCAGGCTAACAGTTCTAACCAAACCAGGCTAACAGTTCTAACCAGGCTAACCAGGCTAACAGTTCTAACCAAACCAGGCTAACAGTTCTAACCAGGCTAACCATGCTAACAATGCTAACCAGGCTAACAGTTCTAACCAAACCAGGCTAACAGTTCTAACCAGGCTAACAGTTCTAACCAGGCTAACAATGCTAACCAGGCTAACAGTTCTAACCAGGCTAACAATGCTAACCAGGCTAACAGTTCTAACCAGGCTAACAATGCTAACCAGGCTAACAGTTCTAACCAGGCTAACAGTTCTAACCAGGCTAACAATGCTAACCAGGCTAACAATGCTAACCAGGCTAACAATGCTAACCAGGCTAACAGTTCTAACCAGGCTAACAGTTCTAACCAGGCTAACAGTTCTAACCAGGCTAACAATGCTAACCAGGCTAACAATGCTAACCGGGCTAACAGTTCTAACCAGGCTAACAATGCTAACAATGCTAACCAGGCTAACAGTTCTAACAATGCTAACAGTTCTAACCAGGCTAACAATGCTAACAGTTCTAACACCGCGGCTAGCGGAGCGGGTCCGTCAGCATACGTCCCTCTAAAGTCCACATGTGAACATAAACCTCATCAGGGTTCAGTTAAAGGGGGACTCCAGGGTTAGGGTTACTGTGACATCATCAGTATACATATACCACTGTTTACTGTGACATCATCAGTGTACATATACCACTGTTTACTGTGACATCATCAGTATACATATACCACTGGTTACTGTGACATCATCAGTATACATATACCACTGTTTACTGTGACATCATCAGTATACATATACCACTGTTTACTGTGACATCATCAGTATACATATACCACTGTTTACTGTGACATCATCAGTATACATATACCACTGTTTACTGTGACATCATCAGTATACATATACCACTGTTTACTGTGACATCATCAGTATACATATACCACTGGTTACTGTGACATCATCAGTATACATATACCACTGTTTACTGTGACATCATCAGTATACATATACCACTGTTTACTGTGACATCATCAGTATACATATACCACTGTTTACTGTGACATCATCAGTATACATATACCACTGGTTACTGTGACATCATCAGTATACATATACCACTGTTTACTGTGACATCATCAGTGTACATATACCACTGGTTACTGTGACATCATCAGTATACTGGTTACTGTGACATCATAGTATACATATACCACTGTTTACTGTGACATCATCAGTGTACATATACCACTGTTTACTGTGACATCATCAGTATACATATACCACTGTTTACTGTGACATCATCAGTGTACATATACCACTGGTTACTGTGACATCATCAGTGTACATATACCACTGTTTACTGTGACATCATCAGTATACATATACCACTGTTTACTGTGACATCATCAGTATACATATACCACTGTTTACTGTGACATCATCAGTATACATATACCACTGTTTACTGTGACATCATCAGTGTACATATACCACTGGTTACTGTGACATCATCAGTATACATATACCACTGTTTACTGTGACATCATCAGTATACATATACCACTGTTTACTGTGACATCATCAGTATACATATACCACTGTTTACTGTGACATCATCAGTGTACATATACCACTGTTTACTGTGACATCATCAGTATACATATACCACTGTTTACTGTGACATCATCAGTGTACATATACCACTGGTTACTGTGACATCATCAGTATACATATACCACTGGTTACTGTGACATCATCAGTATACATATACCACTGTTTACTGTGACATCATCAGTATACATATACCACTGTTTACTGTGACATCATCAGTATACATATACCACTGTTTACTGTGACATCATCAGTGTACATATACCACTGGTTACTGTGACATCATCAGTATACATATACCACTGTTTACTGTGACATCATCAGTATACATATACCACTGTTTACTGTGACATCATCAGTATACATATACCACTGTTTACTGTGACATCATCAGTATACATATACCACTGTTTACTGTGACATCATCAGTATACATATACCACTGGTTACTGTGACATCATCAGTATACATATACCACTGTTTACTGTGACATCATCAGTATACATATACCACTGTTTACTGTGACATCATCAGTATACATATACCACTGTTTACTGTGACATCATCAGTATACATACACCACTGTTTACTGTGACGTCATCAGAAGCAGGCTTCAGTAACATGGCTGCTGCTTCATACACTGTGATGAGTTAACTAGAGTCCATAAATGTGATTCCTTTGATCAAACTGAATGATCGATAGATTCACGAACACTGACTGGTCTCTGCTGACTGGTCTCTGCTGACTGGTCTCTGCTGACTGGTCTCTGCTCACTGGTCTCTGATCACTGGTCTCTGCTCACTGGTCTCTGCTCACTGGTCTCTGCTCACTGGTCTCTGCTCACTGGTCTCTGATCACTGGTCTCTGCTCACTGGTCTCTGCTCACTGGTCTCTGCTCTCTGATCACTGGTCTCTGCTCACTGGTCTCTGCTCACTGGTCTCTGCTCACTGGTCTCTGATCACTGGTCTCTGCTCACTGGTCTCTGGTCACTGGTCTCTGGTCTCTGATCACTGGTCTCTGCTCACTGGTCTCTGCTCACTGGTCTCTGGTCTCTGCTCACTGGTCTCTGATCACTGGTCTCTGCTCTCTGGTCTCTGGTCTCTGCTCACTGGTCTCTGCTCACTGGTCTCTGGTCTCTGGTCACTGGTCTCTGCTGACTGATCAGCTGAACACTAACCAGGTGATCACGGGTGAAGATGTGTTTCATGCATATGTTTTAGTCACCATGTTTCTATGCAGAAAGAATATATCAACATCTGTACACAAAGATGACATCACAAAAGCAAAGAACTGTTCTTACACTTAAAATGGTCATTTCTTTTTTCTTGTAAAATCTATATAAAAACTCACACTTTTTGATTACTTTATCTCTGAATTGGAATGCTCAGGCATAACTTCAGACATGTCAATGTAATAACAAGCTTTTATACAAGCAGAAGTCTGTGTGTTTGGACTGTAGATGGAACTCACTCCAAAGAGGCACAGTAGACTGTTGTGCTACTTTATGTGCACCAGAATGACGTGGGTTTTTCTATACTTTGGCTTTCATAGGACATCAAGCCTAATGAATGTCTTTCATCAATGACACAATCAAACTATGAAGCAAGGAATCTCTTTCTGCCTGTGTAGACCGGTCATTTGTCTGGAGAACAGTTAATCCGACCTACGTTTAATATTTATGCACTTTGAATTAACATAGCAGCGCTCTGTGCAGAGAGGAATACATATCCTCTAGAGAGCCAATCATCAGTCTTCAGAGTTGAGCTCAGACAACAACCAGCTGCTAAACGTCAGTAAAACCAAGGAGAGGAAGGAGATGAAGACACACACCCATGTCTACATCAATAGACCTGAGAATCAGCATCACCAACAACCTGACAGGGTCCTCACAACTCCATCCTGCTGAAGAAAGGTCATCAATGGCTTTACTTCTGAAGGAAACTGAAGAAGAGCAATACAAACTGTACAAACATGAGACAGAGAGCTCTACAGCAGGGGATTTAATCCAGAACATCATTGGTTCATTAGTGGTTACATTACATTACAGTCATTTAGCAGACGCTTTTATCCAAAGCGACTTACAGTCAGTAGTATGTTACATATCATTCACCCATTCACACACTGATGACAGGCTACCATCAAGGTGCCACCATCAGACTCTAACTAACATTCATCATCCAGTCCACACCGATGGCCTTCAGGAGCAACTTGGGGTTAAGTGTCTTGCCCAAGGACACATCAACATGGACTGCCGAAGCTGGGTATCAAACCGCCGATCCTCTGATTGGAGAACTATCTTGCTCTCCACTACGCCACAGCCGCCCTTGGTGATGTTGGTGAGAAGATCTCAAAGATATTAAAAGACAAGCTGTTCACCTGATGAGGTCTGGATAAAAAAACAGCAAACCAGAGCAGCTTCTCTCCTCTTCGTTCATCCTCCACATAGGATCTTTTTTGTGTGTTTTTCTTTTGTACAAAATGGGACAACAAACTGCATTTGGTTTAACAGCCCTGTTGCACAATGACAATTAATAACCTTGTAAGCTCCACTTGTGACTTTTCCACCGAATAAATATCTATGCTCTACTTTATTGTACCTGTTTTCAGATTGATTCATCCTCTGTGTTTGTTTCTCACAGCTGACCAAATTAACTAGGGGTTTATTTCAACCAAGTGTTGGTGTTTAGGTGAGTTAAACTTAGGTTCTGTGGAGTTTGAATAAAGCATGTTTCTGTTTGTGTTCAGGCTGCAGTCTGGCAGGCTCTAAACCACTACGCCTACCTGGATGCTGTCTTCCTCGCTGAGAGACTCTACGCTGAAGGTAACCCTCATACAGATGCCCTCTACCTGTCTGTCTGTCTATCTGTAGAGTTGTTCTCATACCGACACCAGTATGGGAAATGTCTACAATCCATCCTTAAATACGTCTATGCACCGATCTGCAGTTTACACTTATTTGCAGTACACCGGAACAACTACAACAGGTTTCAGGGTCATTTCCCGATCCCTACGCCTTGATCCATACGCCCGATCCCTACGCCTCGATCCCTACTCCCCGATCCATACGCCCCGATCCCTACGCCTCGATCCCTACTCCCCGATCCATACGCCCCGATCCCTACGCATTGATCCATACGCCCCGATCCCTACGCCTTGATCCATACGCCCCTATCCCTACGCCTTGATCCATACGCCCCTATCCCCACGCCTTGATCCATATATCCCACGCCTTGATCCATACGCCCTATCCCCACGCCTTGATCCATACGCCCCTATCCCTACGCCTTGATCCACGCCCCTATCCCACGCCTTGATCCATACGCCCCTATCCCCACGCCTTGATCCATACGCCCCTATCCCCACGCCTTGATCCATACGCCCCTATCCCTACGCCTTGATCCATACGCCCCTATCCCCACGCCTTGATCCATACGCCCCTATCCCCACGCCTTGATCCATACGCCCCTATCCCTACGCCTTGATCCATACGCCCCTATCCCTACGCCTTGATCCATAAGCCCCTATCCCCACGCCTTGATCCATACGCCCCTATCCCTACGCCTCGATCCCTACGTCCGTCTGTCTGTCTCTCGGTGAGGTCCGAGGAGGCCATCTATCTGTTGGCTACAAGCTGACCTAACAATCTACCTGTCTGTCTACCTGTCTGTCTCTCAGTGAGGTCCGAGGAGGCCCTGTACCTGTTGGCTACATGCTACTACCGCTCGGGGAAGCCATATAAAGCGTACTGGCTGCTGAAGGCTCACAGTTGCTCCACGCCGCAGGTTCGATTCTTGTTGGCAAAGTGCTGCGTCGAACTTAGCAAGTAAGAACTCATGTAAACCAGTAAACCTTTTAACTAACCCATTTCATACCAGTAGAAACTGACATTTATTATGTCTTTCAAAAGAGCTCGTAATTCTTACGCATTTGAAATTGAAACAAAATGTCTTCCTTTCTATCTACCTGTCTGTCTCTCAGGCTGGCTGAAGGAGAACAGGTCCTGATTGGTGGAGTGCTGAACAAACAGAAGAGTCAGGATGACATCATCACAGAGTTTGGAGACTCTGCCCCCTTCACACTTTCGTTACTGGGACACATTTACTGGTAAAAAAACAACTTTGGGCTGGTATCTGGAGCCGCCAGACTATTACCAATATGCACACTCACGCACACACTCACACAGACACACTCACAAACGCAGACACACTCACACACTCTCTCACACACACGCACACTCACGCACACACACACACTCACACACACACACACACGGAAAACAGCTCCGCTCTAATATCAGCTGATTGTTAAAGGGGCGTGTCTACACTCGTCGTTCCAACCATAATTCATTAACACAACTCTAATTGTTCATATATATTGACTTATATAGTCACCGATATCTAATTTAAGTCCTATGTAATTAATAGAAGTTAATATTAAAATCGTATGAATGAATTCATTAATTGTTAAAACCAGATCACCAGTAACAGTTTGTTACTGGTGTTAACCATAGAAATAAAAAGATTCCCTTTCAACTCAACAGTGCTATACGGTCAGAGCGGCGGCCATATTCACGTGAACCGTTACCATGGCGACCGTTGTAGGGGGCTATCTTTGATATAAACTACCCCGACTGTAGGGGAGGTGAGGTTTAGCAGAACGACTTAGACGAGCAGTGGAGTAGAAACGCAACAACGGCGAGCTCCAAACCACATTGACGTGTGGCGTCACCATGACAACTATAAACATTCTCCATTATCCTTTGCACTGTTCAATCGATCACGTTAAGAGATCAATGCCTCCTACTCACATTTCTATGTTTACATGACGGAGCTGTCTGTCATCAGCTAACAGTTCAACCAGTCTGCTAATGGTGTAAATGAGACACACTGCTTACTGACCCGACTCTGTCTGTCTGTCTGTCTGTCTGTCTGTCTGTCTGTCTGTCTGTCTGTCTGAGCAGTAAGACAGATCGTGTTGCTAAAGGTGCAGAGTGTTTCCAGAGAAGTTTAACTCTCAACCCGTTCCTCTGGTCGCCTTTCCAGAACCTGTCACCAGAACCTCTGTCACCAGGTAACACACACACACACACACACACACACACACACACACACACACACACACACACACACACACACACACACACACACTGACCAGGTGAGTCTTCCCACTGTTTAACCTCATCATGTGATCATTGGATTTACTTGTTGTGGTCTGTGTTCCAGGAGAGAAACCAGATCCAGATCAAGTCTTTAGGTTGTCCTCTCTACACAACTCCTCTATAGCACCGCTCCCTCCATCCGTTAGCCCCGCCCAGAACCCCTCCCACCGCCTAGACACCGCCCTCATGGAGACGCCCCAGGACACTCTGGTACGTAAAACACACCTCCACTACTCTCTGAACACACCTAGTCATGTAATCAAATAATAGCATCGTTGAGGAGGTTGTAGTCTGATAATCAGATTAATTGATCAGACTAATAATATCATCAGTGTTGTAATATGTTGTTTTTCTCTCCCCAGGAGTTGAATCGCCTGAATCTAGAATCGTCTAACGGAAAGCTGATGTCTGATTTGTCGGTTTCCTACATTGACTCCTCCCTAATCTCCCCTGAGACCGGCTCCCTATTGGGTAACTCGGTTTCCATGGCGTCAGCTGGCTCCTTGTTGGCTAAACAGAACAAGCCCAAGAGTGGGTGGAGTTTACTTGGAGGACCTGCAGCACTCAGCCCGCTGACACCCAGGTGAGGTATTTAGCAATACCTGTACAGGTAAAGGTACGCACACATTACACTTCTGTCCAACTAATATTCATTAGATTCCCATTCACATCTATTGAAACCTGTCTGGGCAAATTTAACCCACCAATAGATAACACTGATGCTCAGTGATGTTAGCAGTCGACCAATAGAAACACTTTGTTTCAGTTTGTCATCAATATTATTTTTTCATCCATAAAATGATGGAAATGTATATGAATGGAAACAAAGTAAGCGTACCTGTCTGATGGTTCACCTGTCTGATGGTTCACCTGTCTGATGGTTCACCTGTCTGATGTTCTGTTAGCATGTGTAATACTTGTCCACATGCTCTTAACCAATAGGGGGCAGCCTCTCACCTCTGTCTCTGGGTCCAGGTAATCTAAATTTACAGTAATTGGTTATTAAAAATCAATAAAACCTCAGAAAAGAAATCCACAAAAGTCCAAATAACCGTCTGTCTTCTAATCTTCATGTGAGGCGTCGACACTCTGAGTCACTCACGTTGGTTCTTCGGTCCGAGTATGTTTTCATAGTTTATCTGGATTGAATCCAAAGTGGAAGTAACGGTAAAACAACATGCATTGATGACTTTAGGAGACTCTTCTGGCGGAAGGGAGGAGAGCGTGCAGAAGCTCAGGGCGACAGACCTTCAGGTAGCTGTAGAAACTCAAACTCAACCAGTGCCAATCCCGGTACCGGAGGTCTGACTCCCTCTCTGTTGCTGCCGTTACACTGCCCGCTGTAACCCCCGGCGCTGGGGTTTGAACCCGCTGCCCTTCTGGTGAAGTTCTCTCCTGGCGATGGGGGGAGTTTGGATTTTGGGGATTTTTATCAAATAAACGCACCAGAAAAACGTTCTTTGAGCGTGATTGACAAGCTCTCAGCTGTTTGTCTTGTCCTCTCATGTTGGACTGAGGACAGACTGGACGCTTCAGTGACTCACTATCGCCTAACAGGTTACAAGTGGTACTACAAGACAGGACGGGCTGAGGCTAGCTGGTTAGCATGCTAACATTGAGTTGATATCTCTTTCGAGCAATACAAAGACGTCTTTGACTTCAAAATGTAACTTCTTTGAAAAGCTGAAGCTTTCCATCATACATAGCTTTGACTCTGTGTTTTCTGTAGTTTTGGCATCCTGTCCCTGGAGCCCAGCCCCGGAGACCCCACGTATTTACAGAACTATTCAGCTACCATGGATACACAATCTACAGCTCCCAGCAAGAAGGTACACAAGCATTACACACGCATTACACACAGGTATTACACACACGTTACACACACGTTATACAGACATTACACACACGTTATACATGAATAATATCTGACCTGAGTTACCACCAATGAGAGCTAAAGACAGCCATGTTCTTATTTTAAACATCTGTATTGACCCAGTTTTTATTTTAAACATCTGTATTGACCAAGTTCTTATTTTAAACATCTGTACTGACCAAGTTTTTATTTTAAACATCTGTACTGACCAAGTTCTTGTTTTAAACATCTGTATCGGCCCAGAATCGGTGCATCCCTGACACACATTACACTCAGTATCTCTTCATACTTCATGTTAGTCATCCAGCAGGAGGCACTCTACATGATGCATAATAGACCTTAATGATGAAGATCGATGGGTTTATTTTATCTCTCTCTCAGTCTGTCTCCAGGATCAGTCAGTCAAAATCTGTCTTCAGTCAGAGTGGGAACAGCAGAGATGTTCTCCCCATCCCCTTCAACCAATCACAGAGCTCCGCCCCTCACTCCAGGTAACTCTAGCAACCAATAAAAGACCTCTGTTGCTCACACCAGGAAGCTATAGCAACCAATCATAGGGCTCTACCCCTCCTCAAGTTGAATGTAGGAGGGGCGGGGCCTCAGCTCTCAATATCAGCTGGGACTTCATTAAGTCTGTCCACGGATTTCTGGTCCAATCAGAAAGCAGCCGGGGAGACAGACAGATGGCTTGTGTCCATTAAGGTCTGTTTGACAACCTGTCTGTCTCTCAGTGGCCTCTGTCAGTCTGATGACATGTCTGTCTGACAACCTGTCTGTCTCTCAGTGGCCTCTGTCAGTCTGATGACATGTCAGTTTAATGACCTGTCTGTCTCTCAGTGGCTCCCCTCAGGTCCTCAGTCCCAGTATGTCTGGTCCTCCAAACGTTCAGCCCAGAAGAAGCTCCAGACTGTTTACCAGTGCCAGTTCTACTGCCAAGGTACTGTGTTACCACAGTAATAAAGTACTACTACATCACTATACTGCTGAACTTGTACTGATTTAAGTACTGCTTTACCTCATAACGTCTGTTTCTGTTTCTTCAGGAGAACAGCAAGAAGTTAAAGATGAAGTTTCCTACAAAGATCCCCAACAGGAAAACTAAATGTAAATCAGCAAAGACGTCAAACAGCAGCAACCTGAACGAGAGTTTGGACATTCTGAGACTGGACGCCAGTTTGAGTCTACCGGACACCAAGATTCCCCAGTACCAGAGGGCTGCTGCAGGTAATAGTACTACTAATACTACTAAATACTGCAGTAACCAGCCGGTGCTGTATTCTAAATAACTGCCATGAACATGAACACAGAAGTATAACGACTGAACTTAAACGGTTGGATGTCGGTTTAAATTATAATTTAATTAATAAATACAATATGATGACAATTCAAAGTGAGGTTTCCCTTCCGCCACCAACACAATTGGTGACTCAGCCTGCTGGAGGATTAACTGGGGGACTTTCAGGAGAACCTGCATGGTTTGATCTGATTTGTGCAGAATTCGACCCGGTGGTACCGATGGCAAACAGTAAACACTCCAATCTCCTTTCTGATGGTCTCCTTTACTGATGGAGATCTTCAGTTATAGTTTGAGACTTTTTATAACCAGTTAAAATTTCTTCACGTAACTAAGTTAAAATACCACCACCAGGATAAGAAATATATAATTAGTTAAGTAAATGACAATTTTCCCCCTTGAAAGTAGCACCAAAATTGTACTTAAGTATAGTATTCAAGTAAATGTCCTTAGTTCCATTCCATCAATGATAAACACCAAAAGAGGCCGGTGACTTCCACCAGAGAAATTGAGGTCTTCCATCTCCGACTCCTCTCCGTCGGGTTCAGTAGATTTTTTAAGTTTTCTCCCCGCCTGCCTTTTTTACCTCCAGAAACTGAATCCAGTTTCAATTTGTATCTTCACTAAGGATAAGATACTAGCACTAATGCTGAAGTACTGGAGGGCAGGTGATACTGAAAACTGCATCACCCCAGAGTCTCTCTTCCAAGACACCAACCCCCCAGTACTGTTATACCTGACCCCTCTACAATAAGAACAGAAAGATACACTGACAGGATCTTTATAAATGTTTCCTGTGTGTACAGACAGTGTGATGGCGTTGCTACGGGAACTTGGGCGTGGTTACCAGGCGTTGTTCTCGTACAACTGCAGAGAAGCCATCAACATCCTGACCGCGCTGCCTCCTCAGCACTACAACACCGGCTGGGTCCTCACACACATCGGCAGGGCTTACTTTGAACTGGCCGAGTACACACAGGTAACACACCTGACGCACTGTGTGACGAACACACTGAAATAAAGGTAGCACACCTTACATAAATGTAATGCACCTGGGACTGATAAAAAAACGTAACACACCTTATATACAGGTAACAAGCCTGACAGACAGGCAACACGCCTCACATACAGCGGGTAAAATAAGTATTGAACACGTCACCATTTTTCTCAGTAAATATATTTCTAAAGGTTCTATTGACATGAAAGTTTCACCAGATGTCGGTAACAACCCAAGTAATCCATACATACAAAGAAAACCAAACAAATAAGTTCAGAAATTAAGTTATGTGTAATAAAATGGAATGAGACAGGGAAAAAGTATTGAACGCATGAAGAAAGGGAGGTGCAAAAAGGCATGGAAAGCCAAGACACCAGCTGAAATCTGTCAGTGATTAGAAAGCAGTCCTGCCCCTTGTCAGTGCAAATTAATATCAGCTGGTTCAGTCCCAACTGATGGCCTATAAAAAGGTGTCTCATTACCAAGGTGTCACACAAGAAACATCTCATGATGGGTAAAAGCAAAGAGCTCTCTCAAGACCTTCACAACCTTATTGTTGCAGAACATACTGATGGCATTGGTTACAGAAGGATTTCTAAACTTCTGAATGTTCCAGTAAGCACTGTTAGGGCCATAATCCGGAAGTGGAAAGAACATCATTTCACCATAAACCGGCCACAACCAGGTGCTCCTCGCAAGATTTCTGACAGAGGAGTGAAAATAATTATCAGAAGAGTTGTCCAAGAGCCAAGGACCACTAGTGGAGAGCTTCAGAAAGACCTGGAATCAGCAGGTACAATTGTTTCAAAGAAAACAATAAGTAATGCACTCAACCGCCGTGGCCTGTATGCACACTCACCACGCAAGACTCCACTGCTGAAGAAAAAGCATGTTGAAGCTCGTTTAAAGTTTGCTGCACAACACTTAGACAAGCCTGTGAAATACTGGGAGAATATAGTCTGGTCAGATGAGACCAACATGGAACTCTTTGGATGCCATAATACACACCATGTTTGGAGGTCAAATGGCACTGCACATCACCCCAAAAACACCAGACCAACAGTGGAGTTTGGAGGTGGAACATCATGGTGTGGGGCTGTTTCTCAGCATACGGCACTGGCAAACTTCATATAATTGAAGGAAGGATGAATGGAAAAATGTACCGAGACATTCTTGATAAAAATCTGCTGCCATCTAGCAGGATGATGAAGATGAAACGAGGGTGGACATTTCAGCAAGACAATGACCCCAAACACACAGCCAAGGAAACTCTCCATTGGTTTCAGAGAAAGAAAATAAAGCTGCTAGAATGGCCCAGCCAATCACCTGACCTGAATCCAATAGAAAATCTATGGAAAGAACTACAGATCAGAGTTCATAGAAGAGGCCCACGGAACCTTCAAGATTTGTGTGGAAGAATGGGCCAAAATCACACCTGAGCAATGCATGCCACTAGTTTCTCCATACAGGAGGCGTCTTGAAGCTGTCATTACCAACAAAGGCTTTTGTACCAAGTATTAAATACATTTCAGTAAGCGTGTTCAATACTTTTTCCCTGTGTCATTCCATTTTATTACACATAACTTAATCTCTGAACTTATTTGTTTGGTTTTCTTTGTATGTATGGATTACTTGGGTTGTTACCGACATCTGGTGAACATTTCATGTCAACAGCACCTTTAGAAATATGTATTTACTGAGAAAAATGGTGACGTGGTACTTATTTTACCCGCTGTATAGGTAAAACACCAGAGACAGGTAACACACCTGACATACAGGTAATGAAAACACTACACACACTGAAATAGAAGTAGCACACCTTACATAAATGTAACTTGGGACGGATAAAAAAACTTGACATAGGTAACACACCTTGTATACAGGCAACACGCCTGACAGACAGGTAACACACCAGAGACAGGCAACACGCCTGACAGACAGGTAACACATCAGAGACAGGCAACACGCCTGACAGACAGGTAACACACCAGAGACAGGCAACACGCCTGACAGACAGGTAACACACCAGAGACAGGCAACACGCCTGACAGACAGGTAACACCAGAGACAGGTAACACACCAGAGACAGGTAACACACCTTGTATACAGGCAACACGCCTGACAGACAGGTAACACCAGAGACAGGTAACACCAGAGACAGGTAACACGCCTGACAGACAGGTAACACACCAGAGACAGGTAACACGCCTGACAGACAGGTAACACCAGAGACAGGTAACACACCTTGTATACAGGCAACACGCCTGACAGACAGGTAACACCAGAGACAGGTAACACCAGAGACAGGTAACACACCTGACAGACAGGTAACACCAGAGACAGGTAACACGCCTGACAGACAGGTAACACACCAGAGACAGGTAACACACCTTGTATACAGGCAACACACCTGACAGACAGGTAACACACCTTGTATACAGGCAACACGCCTGACAGACAGGTAACACCAGAGACAGGTAACACGCCTGACAGACAGGGAGTTTTCTTCATGGTCTACTGGCAGACATCTTCTTGGGTCCATGTAACAAACCTGCTTGGTTAAGTTTCAGTAAGTTATTTCTGGTAGAAACCCCTCAAAGCAAACTTCTCCATGTGATTCAGCAGCGACGGTGAACTGCAGTCAATGAGCCGCGGCTTGTAAAGACAGAACCCTGAAGCTCCGCCCCCCGCTCCACTCCCACATATGCTACTATACCTGTGACAGTGGGAGTCAGTGAGTGACCTGATTGGTCGGCTGTGGGTGTGTTTGGTTTCTGTTCACGTGGGTCATGATGATGTGTTTGCTTGTAGGCGGAGCGTCTATTCAGCGAGGTTCGCAGAATCGAGTCGTACAGAGTTGAAGGAATGGATATTTACTCAACAACACTGTGGCACCTGCAGAAAGACGTGGCACTGTCGGCCCTGTCCAAAGACCTGACGGACATGGACAAGAACTGTCCCGAGGTAGGAACTGCTCCTGTCCACTAACTGTACTGAGCTTAGAAGTTTGTTTCTGTACTGGCCTTAAAGCTGGATCCGGACCTTTTAGACCTGCTGAATGTGAGACCCTGACCTCACCTGAGATCCAGGGTGTATTTTTAATTTTTTTAATAATAACTTATTTGACATCATATCAACCAGATGTAAACACTGCTCTTTATTGATACATTGATATCTTCCTTGGGTAATTCGCCATGAACAGAATGACAATGATCAATAGAAACCAAAATGATTAACCCATAGAGGGCTGGATTCAAAATCACACAGAAAATCAAAGTTAAAATCAAACTCACATCTGATTCAACTTGAATTTCATCACGACTCATGATGTGGCTCCGTAGTGAGTTTGACCCCCATGTGCCCGCATGCACCCCGGACAATGTCTGGGCATGCTCCTGATGAGACAGTGGATGGTGTCCTGGGGGATCTCCTCTCAGACCTGGATCAGGGCATCAGTGAGCTGACGAACCCAGGTAGGAACCCAGGTAGGAACCCAGGGCCCCCTCGACTGAGAGGAACCCAGGGCCCACTGTAGGGCCCATGTCCGGGAGGAACCCAGGGCCCATTCCACCGGGAGGAACCCAGGGCCCACTCCACCGGGAGGAACCCAGGGCCCACTGTACCGGGAGGAACCCAGGGCCCACACCGGGAGGAACCCAGGGCCCACTCCAGGAACCCAGGGCCCACTCCACCGGGAGGAACCCATTCCACCGGGAGGAACCCAGGGCCCACTCCACCGGGAGGAACCCAGGGCTCCCACCCACTCCACGGGAGGAACCCACATTCCCACCGGGAGGAACCCGGGAGAACCCAGGGCCCACTGTATATAGATCTATAGGTCATCTATGCTCCTGTCACCTGTCTTTCTTTTTATCTCTGGTCATTATCTGTCTGTGTCTCTCTGATCACCTGTCTGTCTCTATGCAGGCCTGGTGTGTAGCTGGAAACTGCTTCAGTCTGCAGAGGGAGCAAGACATCGCCATCAAGTTCTTCCAGAGAGCCATCCAGGTGAGCCGCTGTTGCCGTGGTAACTGTTACCCTAGTTACTGAGGTTAGATTGATGGAGGGTTTAGGGTGGATTGACCTGTCTGTCTCTTTGTCTCCTGTGTGTCTGACCCGTCTCTGTCCTCCGTCTGTCTCTCAGGTGGACCCGGGCTTTGCTTACGCCTACACTCTGTTGGGTCATGAGTTTGTTCTGACGGAGGAGTTGGACCGAGCGCTCGCCTGCTTCCGCAACGCCATCAGGGTCAACAAACGACACTACAACGCCTGGTACGTCACTAGTTTAGTTTACACATGTGGGATATAGTTTGATCCCCGGTTCCTCCTGTCCACCCGACAAAGTGTCCTTGAGCAAGGCTCTGACTCTGACAGTGTGTGTGTGTGTGTGTGTGTGTGTGTGTGTGTGTGTGTGTGTGTGTGTGTGTGTGTGTGTGTGTGTGTGTGTGTGTGTGTGTGTGTGTGTGTGTGTGTGTGTGTGTGTGTGTGTGTGTGTGTGTGTTTGTTTAGGTACGGTCTGGGGATGATTTACTACAAACAGGAGAAGTTCAACTTAGCAGAGATCCACTTTAAGAAAGCTCTGAACATCAACCCTCAGAGCTCTGTGCTGCTGTGTCACATCGGAGTGGTATGTAGCTCTGAGCAACCAATCACAGCTGTTAGCATGTAGCTTCAGCCCCCTGCTAATGAATGTCTGTCTATCTGTCTGTCTGCCTGTCTGTGTGTCTGTGTGTGCAGGTACAGCATGCGTTGAAGAAGTCTGATGCTGCTTTAGAGACTCTGAACAGAGCAATCGTGATCGACCCCAAAAACCCGCTCTGCAAGTTCCACCGTGCCTCCATCCTCTTTGCTAACGACAAGTACACGGTAATCAACACTGATTTGTACTAATCAATACATTAGTATCATGCATTGATTATTATTAGTACTGATTTATACTAACTATAGACCTATAGATAGGTCTTTAGTTAGCCAACACCTCTGTCTCTCTCTCTGAACCTTCTCCCCCCGACCTGTCTCGCTCTCTCTCTGACCTGTCTGTCTCTCTGTACCCCCCTGACCTGTCTCTCTGTCTGTTTGCAGGCTGCTCTACAGGAGTTGGAGGAGTTGAAACAGATTGTTCCCAAAGAGTCTCTGGTTTACTTCCTCATAGGAAAGGTAACGGCCATCAGCTGACCTTTGACCCTGACAGTTTAACCTTTTCATGTGTTTAGTTGAATCTTGTCTCATTTGTCCTTCAGGTGATTGTGTCCTCATTGGTTGACTCAATAAAAGTCTCGATAGTTAACTAGTTTGACTCTAAATGGATGCCAA
>NC_072459.1:248496-263496 GCF_027596085.1 Anoplopoma fimbria
CCCTCACAGGTGATATGATCACATATCATCATAACACACATCATGTTAACACGGGGTAATACAGATTATGGATTGTTCTCTGAAGATGAATAATCCATGCCTATTGAGCATATATCATCTATAAATCATATAGATCTATATCTATAAATCATATAGATCTATCATCTATAAATCATATAGATCTATATATCATCTATAAATCATATGGAGATAAATTCATATAGATCAATATATCATCTATAAATCATATGGAGATAAATTCATATAGATCTATATATCATCTATAAATCATATAGATCTATATATCATCTATAAATCATATAGATCTATGTATCATCTATAAATCATATAATCATCTATCATATATATAGATCTATATATCATCTATAAATCATATAGATCATCTATAAATCATATAGATCTATGTATCATCTATAAATCATATAGATCTATATATCATATAATCTATGTATCATCTATAAATCATATAGATCTATATATCATCTATAAATCATATAGATCTATGTATCATCTATAAATCATATAGATCTATGTATCATCTATAAATCATATAGATCTATATATCATCTATAAATCATATAGATCTATATATCATCTATAAATCATATAGATCTATATATCATCTATAAATCATATAAATCATATAGATCTATGTATCATCTATAAATCATATAGATCTATATATCATCTATAAATCATAGAGATATATATATCATCTATAAATCATATAGATCTATATATCATCTATAAATCATATAGATCTATATATCATCTATAAATCATATAGATCTATATATCATCTATAAATCATATAGATCTATATATCATCTATAAATCATATAGATCTATGTATCATCTATAAATCATATAGATCTATGTATCATCTATAAATCATATGGAGAAAAAATCAACAACCTTCAGAGTGGAGCTCAGAGAACAACCTGCTGCTCAACGTCAGTAAAACCAAGGAGATGATTGCTGATTTTAGAAAGAGGAGGTGAAGACACCCCCCCCTGTAGACACCAATGGAGCTGAGGAGGAACACGTTACCAGCTTTAAGTTCCTGGAAATCAACATCGCAAACAACTTGACATGGTCAACACACATCTCAATTCTGGTGAAAAAAGATAAGAAACGGCTGTTTTTCTGAAGGAAACCAGATAAGTTCTTGGTATGGATTAGAACCAGAACATCATATGTACCATCTACTGATGATGGGCAGAAGAGGAGACTGAATTATTACAGAGTATATTAAGATATTAAAAAGACAACCCCCCCCTGGAAGGACAAACAGAAGAATCAGCTGATGAACAGACAGACTTCAGATCAGTTTATTTCCTCAGCCTGTCAGACTCCTTAATTCATGATCCACCCTCCATGTAGGATAAAGGTTTTTTTGTGCTTTTCTTATCTAGAAAAATGTGACTAAACTCTACATTTCGTTGTGTTTTTTTACTTTTTTTGTTTACTTGTGATTGGCACCATTTTTCTGAAACTGCCAACAAAGCTTCAGACAGCAGTGGTTTATTTTTACTGTTTTAAATGCCGTAATTAATTCATGTAAAACTTTAATCATACAGGGGTCATATAACACAGTTATGATAGTGATAAATGAAACTTCACAGCCTGGTTCCTCCAGTTGTTTAGGGATAACAAATGCATGAACTAGTTTTTCTGCATCGCTTTGAGACAGGATTTGCCTGATTTTCGCAATGTTACGTAAATGAAAAAAGACTGTCCTTGAGATCTGTTTTATATAAGAGTTAAAAGACAGATCCTGGTCAAAGATAACTCCAAGGTTCTTAACGGTAGTGCTGGATGCTAGAGCAATGCCATCTAGAGAAACTATATCGTTAGATAATTGATTTCTAGTAGAATAACTTCAGTTTTGTCAGCGTTTAACATTAAGAAGTTACAGGTCATCCAGGTTTTTATGTCCGTAAGACATGTTGAAGTTTAGAGAACTGGTTAGTTTCGTCTGGCTTAATTGATAGATATAACTGGGTATCATCTGCATAACAATGAAAGTTTACTGAGTGTTTTCTGATAATATTCCCCAAGGGAAGCATATATAAGGTAAATAAAATAGGTCCAAGAACAGACCCCTGTGGAACTCCGTGACTGACCCTGGTTTTCATCGAGCCTTCATTGTTTACATATACAAACTGAGATCGGTCTGATAAATACGACTTAAACCAGCTGAGTGCGGTTCCTTTAATGCCTATTAGATGCTCCAATCTCTGTAATAGGATTTGATGATCAATGGTATCAAATGCAGCACTAAGGTCTAACAGTACAAGTACAGAGACAAGTCCTTTGTCTGAAGCTATTAGAAGGTCATTGGTCATTTTCACCAGTGCCGTCTCTGTGCTATGATTCACTCTAAATCCTGACTGAAAATCCTTAAATAAACTATTGTTATGCAGAAAGTCACACAGCTGATTTGCTACTGCTTTCTCAAGGATCTTAGAGAGGAACGGAAGGTTAGATATAGGTCTATAGTTAGATATAGTCTATAGTTAGATATAGTCTATAGTTAGATATAGTCTATAGTTAGATATAGTCTATAGTTAGATATAGGTCTATAGTTAGATATAGTCTATAGTTAGATATAGGTCTATAGTTAGATATAGTCTATAGTTAGATATAGGTCTATAGTTAGATATAGTCTATAGTTAGATATAGGTCTATAGTTAGATATAGTATATAGTTAGATATAGGTCTACAGTTAGATATAGGTCTATAGTTAGATATAGGTCTATAGTTAGATATAGGTCTATAGTTAGATATAGTCTATAGTTAGATATAGGTCTATAGTTAGATATAGGTCTATAGTTAGATATAGGTCTATAGTTAGATATAGTCTATAGTTAGATATAGGTCTATAGTTAGATATAGGTCTATAGTTATATATAGGTCTATAGTTAGATATAGTCTATAGTTAGATATAGGTCTATAGTTAGATATAGTCTATAGTTAGATATAGGTCTATAGTTAGATATAGGTCTATAGTTAGATATAGTCTATAGTTAGATATAGTCTATAGTTAGATATAGGTCTATAGTTAGATATAGTCTATAGTTAGATATAGGTCTATAGTTAGATATAGGTCTATAGTTAGATATAGTCTATAGTTAGATATAGGTCTATAGTTAGATATAGGTCTATAGTTAGATATAGTCTATAGTTAGATATAGTCTATAGTTAGATATAGGTCTATAGTTAGATATAGTCTATAGTTAGATATAGGTCTATAGTTAGATATAGTCTAAGGTTAGATATAGTCTATAGTTAGATATAGTCTATAGTTAGATATAGGTCTATAGTTAGATATAGTCTATAGTTAGATATAGTCTATAGTTAGATATAGGTCTATAGTTAGATATAGTCTATAGTTAGATATAGGTCTATAGTTAGATATAGGTCTAAGGTTAGATATAGGTCTATAGTTAGATATAGTCTATAGTTAGATATAGGTCTAAGGTTAGATATAGTCTATAGTTAGATATAGGTCTATAGTTAGATATAGTCTATAGTTAGATATAGGTCTATAGTTAGATATAGTCTATAGTTAGATATAGGTCTATGGTTAGATATAGGTCTATAGTTAGATATAGTCTATAGTTAGATATAGGTCTATAGTTAGATATAGTCTATAGTTAGATATAGTCTATAGTTAGATATAGGTCTAAGGTTAGATATAGTCTATGGTTAGATATAGTCTATAGTTAGATATAGGTCTATGGTTAGATATAGTCTATAGTTAGATATAGTCTATAGTTAGATATAGGTCTATAGTTAGATATAGTCTATAGTTAGATATAGGTCTATAGTTAGATATAGTCTATAGTTAGATATAGTCTATAGTTAGATATAGGTCTATGGTTAGATATAGTCTATAGTTAGATATAGGTCTATAGTTAGATATAGGTCTAAGGTTAGATATAGTCTATAGTTAGATATAGGTCTATAGTTAGATATAGGTCTAAGGTTAGATATAGGTCTATAGTTAGATATAGTCTATAGTTAGATATAGGTCTATAGTTAGATATAGTCTATAGTTAGATATAGTCTATAGTTAGATATAGGTCTATAGTTAGATATAGGTCTATAGTTAGATATAGGTCTATAGTTAGATATAGGTCTATAGTTAGATATAGGTCTAAGGTTAGATATAGGTCTAAGGTTAGATATAGTCTTATAGGTCTATAGTTAGATATAGTCTATAGTTAGATATAGTCTATAGTTAGATATAGGTCTATAGTTAGATATAGTCTATAGTTAGATATAGTCTATAGTTAGATATAGTCTATAGTTAGATATAGTCTATAGTTAGATATAGGTCTATAGTTAGATATAGTCTATAGTTAGATATAGTCTATAGTTAGATATAGTCTATAGTTAGATATAGGTCTATAGTTAGATATAGTCTATAGTTAGATATAGTCTATAGTTAGATATAGGTCTATAGTTAGATATAGTCTATAGTTAGATATAGTCTATAGTTAGATATAGGTCTATAGTTAGATATAGTCTATAGTTAGATATAGTCTATAGTTAGATATAGTCTATAGTTAGATATAGGTCTATAGTTAGATATAGGTCTATAGTTAGTAGGGGTGTGACGAGATCTCGTGCCACGAGATCCCGCGAGATTAAACTCGACGATATTACCCGTCGTGTTAAAAATCAGTCTCGCGAGACTTCTGAGCTATCCAAACTTCTATTTGTGGCCTGTGGGGGCCGTAATGCGCCTTTGCTACGTCTAGGCTGCAAGAACCTAAAGACGGAGAAGGAAAAGAAGAAGAGGAGGGGAAGCCGCGAAAGCAGCCATAGACGGCCACAATCATAGATATATATAGAACACTAGATACGTCACGGCAATGTTGAGCTCCGGTCGGCTGACGGCCACCGCGGCGGCCATCTTGAATGGGTCAACCCGCTGCCTAGTGCATTACACCTTATGGAAAATTCATGCAAACATGTAGCAAATTTGAGCGGTGATGGCTCAGTGGATGACACTAAAAACATCATAGTTGATATTCCATGTTTGATTTTAAGTGGTAGGCAGATTTTTTCCTCTATGTTATACAAGAAACACACTTTTTAACACAGGACATTTAACTTGCCACTGATTATATCTACTATCAGAAATGTTTCTGCTGGACTCAGATTAACATTTTATTTCTCAAAAAGTAAATATCTTATCCATTTAGCTTATAACTCTCAAACCACTCTAACACTGCATCACTCTGGACTAGAACCAGCAACCCTCCAGACTGAGATACAACTGGAACTATTGATTGAATTTATTTCAGACATTCAAATACAAATTAAACATGTGAAAAATACAAAACAAAAAGAAAAGGACAAATATTTAATAAATTAACTTCCTGTGTTCCTCATCTTTTTATATATCTATATACAATTTTCTTTATGACACTATATTTGATATTTACAATCCATACATATACAACTTAAATAAAATAAATACTATATATTTTATAATTTACAATATACAATCCATATATATACATATATATACACATGTCTATTTTTATAATTTGATGTACTATATTTACACTTTATATATAATTTCTATTGATTTATAATCCTAATGTAGTTTGGTACAGTATGTTTACAATTATACATTTAATACAATATATATACACAAATATATGCACATATATGCACACACACACACATATATATACACATATATATAACTATACACATATACAGAACTATATATATATATATAACTATATATAACTATATATATATAACTATATATATATATATATATATATATATTATATATATAACTATATATATATATATATATATATATATATATATATATAGCTGTGACCATATGTATCTTTGGCTGTCTGACAGTGTGAGAATACTTACTCAAGACCCACACAAGATGGCGGCTCCGTGTGCCGCGGCTGAGAGGGGTGTGGCGTATCTAGTGTTCTATATATATCTATGGCCACAATGGCGGAAAATACCAATATTACCGTGGTAGATGCCCCTGCAAATTTTAAATCATTTGTATGGCAGCATTTTGGGTACCCGGCCGAAATGATAAATGGGAGTAGAGTCACTGACAAAACACGGACAATATGCAAGCATTGTATGAAAATAATGCCGTACACCGCGGCTAATACGAGCACGATGCAGAGTCATATACAGCACCACCACAGCTCGGTACTCAAATCACCAACTGCACCTGTGAAGAATTGAGTATTATATGTATTATATTATTATTATTATTATTATTATTATTGTATTATATTATATTATTATTAGTATTATATTATATGTAAGAACAGTATTGGTTATGTTTTGATATTCTGACTGTTGATAATGCTATTGCACTTTAATTTATTTTACTTTAACTTTTTTAAATTGTAGTTTAAGTTTCTAAGTTAAAGTTCTAAGTTTAAGTTAAGTTCTTAAGTGTTTAAGTTATAATATAATATATAATAATCGGTTAAATAAAAGTCTGTTCCAGTCATATATTTTGTCATTGTAGTTTTCTTAAAATATCGTCTCGTCTCGATCTCGTGAACCCAATATCGTGTCTCGTCTCGTCTCGTGAGCTGAGTGTATCGTCACACCCCTAATAGTTAGATATAGTCTATAGTTAGATATAGTCTATAGTTAGATATAGTCTATAGTTAGTATAGTCTATAGTTAGATATAGTCTATAGTTAGATATAGGTCTATAGTTAGATATAGTCTATAGTTAGATATAGGTCTATAGTTAGATATAGTCTATAGTTAGATATAGTCTATAGTTAGATATAGTCTATAGTTAGATATAGGTCTATAGTTAGATATAGTCTATAGTTAGATATAGGTCTATAGTTAGATATAGTCTATAGTTAGATATAGGTCTATAGTTAGATATAGTCTATAGTTAGATATAGGTCTATAGTTAGATATAGGTCTATAGTTAGATATAGTCTATAGTTAGATACAGGTCTATAGTTAGATATAGTCTATAGTTAGATATAGTCTATAGTTAGATATAGGTCTATAGTTAGATATAGTCTATAGTTAGATATAGTCTATAGTTAGATATAGTCTATAGTTAGATATAGGTCTATAGTTAGATATAGTCTATAGTTAGATATAGGTCTATAGTTAGATATAGTCTATAGTTAGATATAGCCTATAGTTAGATATAGTCTATAGTTAGATATAGGTCTATAGTTAGATATAGTCTATAGTTAGATATAGTCTATAGTTAGATATAGTCTATAGTTAGATATAGGTCTATAGTTAGATATAGTCTATAGTTAGATATAGGTCTATAGTTAGATATAGGTCTATAGTTAGATATAGTCTATAGTTAGATATAGGTCTATAGTTAGATATAGTCTATAGTTAGATATAGGTCTATAGTTAGATATAGTCTATAGTTAGATATAGTCTATAGTTAGATATAGGTCTAAGGTTAGATATAGTCTATAGTTAGATATAGGTCTATAGTTAGATATAGTCTATAGTTAGATATAGGTCTATAGTTAGATATAGTCTATAGTTAGATATAGGTCTATAGTTAGATATAGTCTATAGTTAGATATAGGTCTATAGTTAGATATAGTCTATAGTTAGATATAGGTCTATAGTTAGATATAGTCTATAGTTAGATATAGTCTATAGTTAGATATAGTCTATAGTTAGATATAGTCTATAGTTAGATATAGTCTATAGTTAGCCAACACCTCTGGATCTAGAGTAGGTTTCTTAAGAAGAGGTTTAATTACAGCTAGTTTGAAGGCCTGTGGTACATGGCCCGTTAGTAAAGACAGATTGATCATTTCTAATAAAGAATTGCTAATTAAAGGTAAAACTTCCTTAAGCAGCCTAGCCAGGATCGGGTCTAAGAGACAGGTGGAAGGTTTAGACTTAGAAATAGTTAAAGTCAATTGTTGAAGGTCGATGGGTGAAAAGCCATCTAAATGTCTATATTATTATGTCTAAGTTTGGCCCAGTAAGACCGACAGCGATAAATGAATCACCTTAGATTGGGACCTTTTGTCACAAACAGAAACGTTTGTCTTCAACGTATCAAAGTTTAAACGTTTTTATAAAACATCTTTATGTTTCTCACTAATCTTTCTTTTGAAGTTTGTACTTTACGATCCATCTTAAACGGTGAACATGTTTTATTGTATTTATTGTATATATTGTATTTATTGTTATTGATGTCCTTTAATGATTCTCTGAACAAAGACAAGACAGAGCTTCACTAATTTATTGATCCTTTGAAGACACAAATGAAAACATGAACATAAACATAGGTCACATGTTAGATGATCATTACTGACAGTAATGATTTGAGATTATTGAATTGATCATAAATAAGAAGAGATCAGATTATTATTGAACAGTTTGAACCCTCAGTCTGTAGTTTGTGTCGTTGGCCTGCAGGGGGCAGCACTTCTCTAAACTACACTTTAAAGGTAAAGTACTTCATTCAGAGTACACAGGTGTATTAGTAAAACAGATGTACTGAATAATCTCTTGTTTCATTTATGGCACAATTCAAACGAGATCATGAAACATTTTGTCTCTGGCCGTTGACCAGCGTTCAATTTTAATAATAACTTTTGATATAATTCTTTAATCTCACAAACAGAATAACTGCTTTACAGGTATTGCATTTAATATATTGCATTTAATATATTGGATTTAATTTTGCTTTCATCAGAAAAACATTTCTTTCTTTTCAACATTTCTTTTAACATTTCAAGTTAAGATTTCACGTTTTTCACTTTTCAGACTGTATTTCACATCATTTTTTCCTGTTAAAGGTCAACATGAAGAATCAAAATAATATTTTATTGTAAAAAAAGACTCACTTTAAAATAAAAAAACTCAAATGTTATGTT
Organism: Anoplopoma fimbria; assembly: GCF_027596085.1. Classification (NCBI taxonomy): domain Eukaryota; kingdom Metazoa; phylum Chordata; class Actinopteri; order Perciformes; family Anoplopomatidae; genus Anoplopoma; species Anoplopoma fimbria. The sequence goes on from NC_072459.1 coordinate 257,427, forward strand.
TTTATTATTTTCTAAACTTATTATTCAATCAATGGAGAAATAAACAGTCGATAAAGTAAATGAATCAATAGCCAACAAAGTGTTGGCTCCGTGCCTGATTTATATTTCAATTTAAATAATAAATTAATTTACATTTATCTGAGTTTAGTGCTGCAAACAACGATTGTTTGTTTTGTCGAATAATCTGCTGGTTTGTTTGTTTTCAATATAAAATATCATAAAATAATAATAAATGGTATTAACAGGAGGGGGTTTCCAGGATTAGAGGGTATTCAGGGGCTTATGTATATGTTGATGTACTTTAACTTGAGTAATAATTTGAATGCAGGAGTTTTACTTATAACAAAGTATTTTACCCTGTGGTATTACTACCTTTTCCTAAATACAGATCTGAGTACTTCTTCCACCTCTGTATGTTCACATTTGTTATTAAAACGTTAAAAACTTGTGAATGAATGAATCATCTCCTGAATTCTGTATATATATGTATATACATGCATTTATCTCCTTTATGTATATTATATGTATATTATTACATGTGATCATAATCATGCTGTGACTGTGGTTTAGTTTGATTTTAGCTCTGGTGTGAGATTCATTCATAAACGTGGTTGATCTTCAGTCATTCCTCGTGATTGGACGTAGTTTCCGGGGAAGAAGCCTCTGATGCCGTTGAGGAAGCCCTCACACCAGCCATCGTCATGGCGATGTATCAAGAAGATGACGTCGCCCTCTGTGAGCGACAGGTCGTCAGGTTTGGAGGCCTCGTAACTGTACAGCGCCTCCACTGGACACACAGGAGAACTGCAGTTATACATCTGTCATCTGTATTTATGAAACTCATAAACCTAAACATAAATATACATATACAGTAATCTGATGTCCACTATACTTGAGTTAATGTTCTTTCTTTGATATTTAACTTTATATTTGTTACAGAGCAAATAACATTTTAACACGTCTTTGGAGGATCTTGTTTCTGTCATATTACAGGAAATGCTGGGACAGATTGAGAAAAGATGGTGGATTTCATATCATTGTTACTTTTGGTTCTGATTAGAGCCTGCTCCCTCAGTCCAGCAGAGCTCAACACACTCACATGTTAGGAAAGCCTTTTATTAACACCACGTCATTTTGTTGAGCTGCTATAAAAAAACAACCAATAAAAGTTGTTAACAAGCATTAAAGTGTTCAGAGAAGATGTGATTCACTACGGCTGTTTACCAACAGAAAGAGTCTAATCCTGCAGCATCTGTGTCTTACAATATAAGTACTTATACCTGTAATACACATATATGTACATATATACATATGTGTGTGTGTTAGTGTTCCGGTACCTTTCTCCAGGTATTGTTCGGGGGCGTCTGTGTTGTAGTCCACTGGTGGAGGGAGGGGCGGCATTAGGTCATCAAAACCACCCGCATCATCCAATAGGAGCGGGGGGGGTGTGGCCGGGAGCTCTAGATCTAAGAGCACACAGGTCCTGTGAGTGACAGCTGTGATTGGCCAATCAGGTCAGAGGGGGCAGGGCTTTACAAAAAGCAGCGTGATTGATAGTTTTCATTTTCAGGAGTTGTGTATGTACCGGTGATGTGTAGTACTACTGACCTACTAGTGCAATAGTATGAAATCATCACAATAATACATAGAACTACAAGTACTACTTCTACAAAACTGTCTACCTCTAGTACTAGTACTGCTACTACCAGTAATAGAACCCTAACTACATACTAAAAGTAGTATTCATGTGTTTTCTTACCCAGGTGTTCGAGGCGAGCAGGTAAGCAAAGTCGAGATGAGGAGGAGGAGCGTGGGAGCAGGGTGAAGGAGGAGGAGGGGGAGGAGGAGGGAGGAGGAGCATTGGGGGAGGGTAGGGGGAGGAGGGGGGGATCATCACTGACAGGCAGAGAGAATCAGTCAGTATTTGTTAAGAGAGGGAATGATCATCTGTATCATAGACAATCTATGGATCCTCACACAGAAGTAAGGACTGAAAATCATCTGATCATATAAAGTCCTGGAACCTTCTCCTTCTCCAGATCTCCTGGACCTCTACAACTTCCTCAATGACGTTAAACCTAAAAAGTCCTCAAGGCCCCCATAACCCTCTTGAGGATTCAGAAACCTACTCAAGGCTCTGTAGAACATTAAAGCCTACTGCAACCTCCTGAAGGACCATTACAACTTACCCAGTTAGCCCTGGGTTAGCCCTGGATCCCCTGACCTTCTTGGGGTCTCCTACAGTGCCTAATATAGTTCTCAGGGACCTCTTCACTTCCTTTGCGTCTCCTGAAACCCTATTCAGGACAACTAGAAATCCTCATCCTCATAACTGAATCAAGGCCCCAAGTGTTGCCCAAATGACTCCTGGAAACAACTAAAGGGCCGTTCAACTTTCTCTGAACTCTCCTTGGAGTGACTCCTGGAACTCCTCTTACAATTTTTTTAAGATCCCAAAGAATTCACCTATGACCTGTAGAACCCAAGAACTCCTAGTACCCCTAACATAGTCAAGTATTCCTAGTACCCCTAACATAGTCAATAACTCCTAGTACCCCTAACATAGTCAAGAACTCCTAGTACCCCTAACATAGTCAAGAATTCCTAGTACCCCTAACATAGTCAATAACTCCTAGTACCTCTAACATAGTAAAGAACTCCTAGTACCCCTAACATAGTCAAGAATTCCTAGTACCCCTAACATAGTCAATAACTCCTAGTACCCCTAACATAGTCAATAACTCCTAGTACCCCTAACATAGTCAAGAATTCCTAGTACCCCTAACATAGTCAATAACTCCTAGTACCCCTAACATAGTCAAGAACTCCTAGTACCCCTAACATAGTCAAGAATTCCTAGTACCCCTAACATAGTCAATAACTCCTAGTACCCCTAACATAGTCAAGAACTCCTAGTACCTCTAACATAGTCAAGAACTCCTAGTACCCCTAACATAGTCAAGAACTCCTAGTACCTCTAACATAGTCAAGAACTCCTAGTACCTCTAACATAGTCAAGAACTCCTAGTACCTCTAACATAGTAAAGAACTCCTAGTACCTCTAACATAGTCAAGAACTCCTAGTACCTCTAACATCCTCAAGAACTCCGAGTACCCCTAACATAGTCAAGAACTCCTAGTACCCCTAACATAGTCAAAACCTCCTGCTCTAATAGGTCTCTTAGATCTTTACAGTTGATCCAGAATGCTGCAGCACGTGTTCTAACAAAAACTAAGAAAAGAGATCATATTACTCCAGTATTAGCTTCTCTGCACTGGCTCCCTGTTAAATCAAGAATAGAATTTAAAATCCTTCTCCTCACCTACAAAGCTCTAACTGGCCAGGCACCGTCTTATCTTAAGGAACTTATAGTTCCATATTACCCAACTAGAGAGCTGCGCTCCATCAATGCAGGGTTACTTGTGGTTCCTAGAGTATATAAAAGTAGGATGGGAGCCAAAGCCTTTAGTTATCAGGCTCCTCTTCTGTGGAACCAGGTTCTAGTTTCAGTCCGGGGGGCAGACACACTCACCACTTTTAAGAGCAGGCTTAAGACCTTCTTTTTTGATAGCGCTTATAGTTAGGACTGGTTCAGGTCTATAGTTAGGGCTGGTTCAGGTTTATAGTTAGGGCTGGTTCAGGTCTATAGTTAGGGCTGGTTCAGGTTCTCCTTGGTCCAGCCCCTAGATATGCTGCTATATGCCTAGACAGCCGGGGGACTACCTAGGATACGCTGAGCTCCTCTCTCCTCTTCTCTCCCTCCATCTTTATGTATTAATCTCTTATTTATGCACAATACTGATTTTGCTTCTTCCCCGGAGTTCTTGTGCTTTCTCGCCTCGCAGGTTCCCAGGAATCGGGGTTATATTTGGACTGTCATCGTGCCACCTGCTGAGGCCCTGCTGACACCCACTGCTACTACCACTATCATTATTAGTCACATTACTATTATTATTGCCTGTACTATTACGCTTATTGACTTGCTTCTACCCTGGAGTCTTTGTGCTTTCTCGCTTCGCAGGCTTCTATAAATCGTGGCTGTACCTGGACCGTGGTCGTGCATCCTGCTACGGCCCTGCTGACACCGACTGCTACCACCATTATTATTACTAGTCACATTACTATTACTATTACCTGTACCATTAAGCATTTTAGCTTTACTTCCACCCTGAAGCCCTTTTTGCTTTCTCGCTCTGCAGGTTTCCATGAATCGTTGTGGTACCTGGACCGTAGTCGTGCCTCCTGCTGTGAGCCGACTGACACCCACTGCTACTTCCATTATTATTATTAATCACATTACTATCCCTATTTTCATAATTATAATTCTACTATAATAATTGCTGCTGTTATTATAAGTAGTCTTATTGTATGAATCATTTATGTCATATACATTGAATGTGTTGTATCTCTGTTATGCTGTTCATTCTGTACACATGACATCTACTGACTTCTGTCCATCCTGGAGAAGGATCCCTCCTCTGTCGTTCTCCCAGAGGTTTCTTCCTTTTTTCTCCCTGTTAAAGGGGTTTTTAGGGGAGTTTTTCCTGTGCCGATGTGAGGGAAGGACAGAGGAGGTGAGGGTGTAAGGACAGAGGATGTGAGGGTCTAAGGACAGAGGATGTGAGGGTCTAAGGACAGAGGATGTGAGGGTCTAAGGACAGAGGATGTGAGGGTGTAAGGACAGAGGATGTGAGGGTCTAAGGACAGAGGATGTGAGGGTGTAAGGACAGAGGATGTGAGGGTGTAAGGACAGAGGATGTGAGGGTCTAAGGACAGAGGATGTGAGGGTCTAAGGACAGAGGATGTGAGGGTGTAAGGACAGAGGATGTGAGGGTCTAAGGACAGAGGATGTGAGGGTCTAAGGACAGAGGATGTGAGGGTCTAAGGACAGAGGAGGTGAGGGAAGGACAGAGGATGTCTCATGTGTACAGATTGTAAAGCCCTCTGAGGCAAATTTGTGATTCTGGGCTATACAAAATAAACTGAATTGAACATAGTCAAAACCTCCTAGTACCTCTAACAACCTCAATAACTCCTAGTACCCCTAACATAGTCAAGAACTCCTAGTACCCCTAACATAGTCAAGCCAAACTTTCTTAAGGAGCCCAAAATTCCCAGACACAATATCAAAATAAAATAAATCTATCTGTATCTTTCAGGTGTATTCATTTTGTGTAGTATTTGTTTTTCTCAGTACTGAGCTTCTATTGGATCACAGCGACTCCCTCTGTCGGCTTACGTGATTGGACAGCAGGCAGGAAGAGAGAGCGTGTATAACTGCAGCGGGAAGCGGGGCCAGAGCGAACCCTCAGAGAGAGGGAGCGAGTGGTAGGGGGCGAGCGGCGGCGGCGACTCCTCCTGGGCAGAAGGGTCACTGAAGGAAAACACCAGAGAAGAAGAAACTGAGAGGAAAACACCACAGAAGAAGAAACTGAGAGGAAAACACCACAGAAGAAGAAACTGAGAGGAAAACACCACAGAAGAAACAGAAAAGGTACCATAAAAGAAGAATAAACAGAGACAGAGAGAAACACCACAGAAGAAGTAAAGGCTTTAATCTCACAATATTTCAAAAGCAGCCAATAAGAGAAGTGAGTGAGGATCAACAGGAAGTCAGTGTCAGAATAAAAAGGTCATAAAAGGTTATCTGACAAAGTGTGAGAACTGAAACCACCAAAGGTCCCTGAACACCACAAATATAACGATGATGCAGCAGAAAGATGTGACTCAGAGGACTGAACACAGAAGGGATTGACCCTTAACCCCCCCACCCTCCCGGGCCTTATAACGAGACTTTTGAGTTGAGTTCATAACGTTTTGCTCCTGATCTCCTTTTCAACAGACTAACTATTTAACTATTACTATAACTACCACCACTAACACCAGATGTGATAACCAGTTTGAGTTGAGTTTGAGTTCCTCCTTATTTTTGTAGTCCTTCACAGTGTGGACACATAAACACATCACACTGCACACATGAATGCACACGAAACAAGTACCCTCTACTTCCTGGTTGGATGGAGGTGGAGGGGGCGGGGCTGGCAGCTCATTGGGCAGCGGAGGGAAGCC
>NC_072459.1:270996-283496 GCF_027596085.1 Anoplopoma fimbria
CATCAGAGAAAATAACCTCATTATTAAACTGAACTGCTGACAGAACCGTTTACACCAGAGTCCATTCATTTATCAGTACATTTAATGCGTCAACAGTACTGCTAAGAATACATCAACAAGGAAGCTCATTTCGTCCGCTTGTATTCGCAATCTCATTCTTTCGGTCACTACCCAAAGCTCATGACCATAGGTGAGGGTTACTACCTAAAGCTCATGACCATAGGTGAGGGTCACTAAAGCTCAATAGCTCATGACCATAGGTGAGGGTCACTACCTAAAGCTCATGACCATAGGTGAGGGTTACTACCTAAAGCTCATGACCATAGGTGAGGGTTACTACCCAAAGCTCATGACCATAGGTGAGGGTCACTACCCAAAGCTCATGACCATAGGTGAGGGTTACTACCTAAAGCTCATGACCATAGGTGAGGGTCACTACCTAAAGCTCATGACCATAGGTGAGGGTTACTACCTAAAGCTCATGACCATAGGTGAGGGTTACTACCCAAAGCTCATGACCATAGGTGAGGGTTACTACCCAAAGCTCATGACCATAGGTGAGGGTTACTACCTAAAGCTCATGACCATAGGTGAGGGTTGGAACGTAGATGGACTGGTAAATCGAGAGCTTTGCCTTTCGGCTCAGCTCCTTCTTCACCACAACGGTCCGGTACAACGCCCGCATCACTGCTGACGCTGCACCGAACCGCCTGTCCATCTCCCGCTCCATTTTACCCTCACTCGTGAATAAGATCCCGAGATACTTGAACTCCCTCGCTTGGGGCAGTGACTCACTCCCAACCCAGAGGGTGCAATCCACCGTTTTCCGGAAGAGAACCATGGCCTCAGACTTGGAGGAACTGACTCTCATCCCGACCGCTTCACACAGTGCGTGCTGAAGGTCACGTTCTGAAGAAGCCAACAGAACCACATCATCTGCAAAAAGCAGGGATGTGATTCTGAGGTCCCCAAACCGGAAACTCTCCTCCCCCCGACTGCGCCTTGAAATAATAATGAATGTCACAGTGAAAGTTCTGTTTCTTTGTTAGCAACATGTTTTATTACAATCACAGTCAAATAAAGTTCATCTTTCGTAGTTCGGGGCGACGGGGTATCTCTCGTTGCTCGGGGCGACGGGGTTCCATGGCTGTTTCCGTGGAGCTCCGTCTTTATCTTTCTTCTCTAGAGGCTTCAGGTGGCAGGACAGGACCAGGTCTCTGAAACACACAGACACACACACTGAGCCTGGAACTCTTTCAAGGACCCTGGACTACCTCACACACCACCTGGAGGCTGTTCCAGGACCTGGAAGTGTTTTTTTACTGACAATAACAGTAAAAATGTTCCTGTTAAGTTCATCCACATAAAACATAAACATTTCTGTAAGTCCTCTGGTTCTCTGTCTTTAATAACTGGTGGAGTTCCTCAGGGAAACGTCCTGGGTCCTCTGAACTTTCTATTAAAGCTTATTAATATTTAAAGAAACAATCTAATTAATCCTCTTGTTCTGTCTTAAATAGATGATCTGGGATGTGTTTAGCCTAGCTTAGCACAAAGACTTTCTGATTTCATATCATCTCTGTCCTGTGACGAAGGGATTCTTCCCTGGGCTGCGGTGGAAAATTCAAAAAGTTACCTCCTAACGTCCTTTCCTAACCACTTCTCCTTGACCTCGACATTAAACGTCACAGAGTCAAGGAAAGATCGGACTCCACTTTCACTTAACAACGTCATTATGATGTCACTGATGTAGGTCTGTGACGCAGGACCTGGAGGTGTCTCCAGGACCTGGGTTACCTGAACTGGTTGTAGGAGGAGCCTCTCTGGCTGACGGCTCTCAGTTTAGCGTCGTTCTCTCTCTGATGTCGGCGTTCAGACTCGACCGCCGTCTGCAGCTCTCTCTCCAGCGCCAGGAAGTCAATGACATCATTTTCTGATCTCGCCATCACCTGATGTCATAACGGTTCAGATAGATGTTTACACTTAAAGTACAGAAGTCAGCTGCTTCTCCTGATCAATATGTTGAAGAAATGATCACATGATCAACATGAGATATTGATGGCACAAGACCAGAACCAGAACTTGAGCAGCACCTGACCAGCACCAGACCAGTCCCTGGAGTACTCTGTGTATGTGTACTAGTACTCTGTGTATGTGTACTAGTACTCTGTGAGGAGTACTAGTACTCTGTGTATGTGTACTAGTACTCTCTGTGTATGTGTACTAGTACTCTGTGTATGTGTACTAGTACTCTGTGTATGTGTACTAGTACTCTGTGAGGAGTACTAGTACTCTGTGTATGTGTACTAGTACTCTGTGTATGTGTACTAGTACTCTCTGTGTATGTGTACTAGTACTCTGTGAGGAGTACTAGTACTCTGTGTATGTGTACTAGTACTCTGTGTATGAGTACTAGTACTCTGTGTATGTGTACTAGTACTCTGTGTATGAGTACTAGTACTCTGTGTATGTGTACTAGTACTCTGTGTATGTGTACTAGTACTCTCTGTGTATGTGTACTAGTACTCTGTGTATGTGTACTAGTACTCTCTGTGTATGTGTACTAGTACTCTGTGTATGTGTACTAGTACTCTCTGTGTATGTGTACTAGTACTCTGTGTATGTGTACTAGTACTCTGTGTATGTGTACTAGTACTCTGTGTATGAGTACTAGTACTCTGTGTATGTGTACTAGTACTCTGTGTATGTGTACTAGTACTCTGTGTATGTGTACTCTGTGTATGTGTACTAGTACTCTGTGTATGTGTACTAGTACTCTGTGTATGAGTACTAGTACTCTGTGTATGAGTACTAGTACTCTGTGTATGAGTACTAGTACTCTGTGTATGAGTACTAGTACTCTCTGTGTATGAGTACTAGTACTCTGTGTATGAGTACTAGTACTCTGTGTATGTGTACTAGTACTCTGTGTATGTGTACTAGTACTCTGTGTATGAGTACTAGTACTCTGTGTATGAGTACTAGTACTCTGTGTATGAGTACTAGTACTCTGTGTATGAGTACTAGTACTCTGTGTATGTGTACTAGTACTCTGTGTATGAGTACTAGTACTCTGTGTATGAGTACTAGTACTCTGTGTATGTGTACTAGTACTCTGTGTATGAGTACTAGTACTCTGTGTATGAGTACTAGTACTCTGTGTATGTGTACTAGTACTCTGTGTATGTGTACTAGTACTCTGTGTATGAGTACTAGTACTCTGTGTATGAGTACTAGTACTCTCTGTGTATGTGTACTAGTACTCTGTGTATGTGTACTAGTACTCTGTGTATGTGTACTAGTACTCTGTGTATGAGTACTAGTACTCTGTGTATGTACTCTGTGTATGATCTAGTACTCTCTGTACTAGTACTCTCTGTGTATGAGTACTAGTACTCTGTGTATGAGTACTAGTACTCTGTGTATGTGTACTAGTACTCTGTGTATGTGTACTAGTACTCTGTGTATGTGTACTAGTACTCTGTGTATGTGTACTAGTACTCTGTGAGGAGCTACAGTCCTGCTAACGTTAGCTTCCAGGCTAACCTGCTAAAGCTAGCAGCTAACAGACAGGTGAAGCGCAGACTCGCTTTAAACAGCTCACCTGAAGGCTCTGTTCTGGTCACGTGTTCCAGGTGTTTCAGGTGTTTCACGTGTTTCAGGTGTTTCACGTGTTTCAGGTGTTTCACGTGTTTCAGGTGTTTCAGGCTCCTTGTGGGTCAGAAACAACAAACCGTCTCCATGACGACGGGGTGACGCGCTGCTGATCACGTGTTTGATGTGGTTCACTGGTTCACTGGTTCGGGTCACTGGTTCGGGTCAGGGAGGTCAGAGTAAACGGACCGAGGTCTCGGGACCAGCTCGGCTCGGTCTGTGTTGATGTCAGGAGGTGAGAACCCATAAACCCAGTCTGACTGAGCTGGGTGAACTGGTTGAAGCTGCTTCTTCTTCTTTCTGATTGGACTTCAGAAGCTCAGTGCTGCCGCCGCTGGACGGGAGAGGAACTACACCTCTGTGTAGGGACACCTGCTCCACCTGCTGGACCATGTGAGCAGTGCAATGCTTCTTATGTTTCCTATGTTTCCTCAATGCTTCTTATGTTTCCTATGTTTCCTCAATGCTTCTTATGTTTCCTCAATGCTTCTTATGTTTCTTATGTTTCCTCAATGTTTCTTATGTTTCCTATGTTTCCTCAATGCTTCTTATGTTTCCTATGTTTCCTCAATGCTTCTTATGTTTCCTATGTTTCCTCAATGTTTCTTATGTTTCCTATGTTTCCTCAATGCTTCTTATGTTTCCTATGTTTCCTCAATGCTTCTTATGTTTCCTATGTTTCCTCAATGTTTCTTATGTTTCCTCAATGCTTCTTATGTTTCTTATGTTTCTTATGTTTCCTCAATGTTTCTTATGTTTCTTATGTTTCCTCAATGTTTCTTATGTTTCCTCAATGTTTCTTATGTTTCTTATGTTTCTTATGTTTCCTCAATGTTTCTTATGTTTCTTATGTTTCCTCAATGTTTCTTATGTTTCCTATGTTTCCTCAATGCTTCTTATGTTTCCTATGTTTCCTCAATGCTTCTTATGTTTCCTCAATGCTTCTTATGTTTCCTCAATGCTTCTTATGTTTCCTATGTTTCCTCAATGTTTCTTATGTTTCTTATGTTTCCTCAATGTTTCTTATGTTTCTTATGTTTCCTCAATGTTCTTATGTTTCTTATGTTTCCTATGTTTCTTATGTTTCCTCAATGTTTCTTATGTTTCCTCAATGTTTCTTATGTTTCTTATGTTTCTTATGTTTCCTCAATGTTTCTTATGTTTCTTATGTTTCCTCAATGTTTCTTATGTTTCCTCAATGTTTCTTATGTTTCTTATGTTTCTTATGTTTCCTCAATGTTTCTTATGTTTCTTATGTTTCCTCAATGTTTCTTATGTTTCTTATGTTTCCTCAATGCTTCTTATGTTTCCTATGTTTCCTCAATGTTTCTTATGTTTCTTATGTTTCCTCAATGTTTCTTATGTTTCCTCAATGTTTCCTCAATGTTTCTTATGTTTCCTCAATGTTTCTTATGTTTCTTATGTTTCCTCAATGTTTCTTATGTTTCTTATGTTTCCTCAATGTTTCTTATGTTTCTTATGTTTCCTCAATGTTTCTTATGTTTCCTCAATGTTTCTTATGTTTCCTCAATGTTTCTTATGTTTCTTATGTTTCCTCAATGTTTCTTATGTTTCTTATGTTTCCTCAATGTTTCTTATGTTTCCTCAATGTTTCTTATGTTTCTTATGTTTCCTCAATGTTTCTTATGTTTCTTATGTTTCCTCAATGTTTCTTATGTTTCCTCAATGTTTCTTATGTTTCTTATGTTTCCTCAATGTTTCTTATGTTTCCTCAATGTTTCTTATGTTTCCTCAATGTTTCTTATGTTTCTTATGTTTCCTCAATGTTTCTTATGTTTCCTCAATGTTTCCTATGTTTCTTATGTTTCCTCAATGTTTCTTATGTTTCCTCAATGTTTCTTATGTTTCCTCAATGTTTCCTCAATGTTTCCTCAATGTTTCCTATGTTTCTTATGTTTCCTCAATGTTTCTTATGTTTCCTCAATGTTTCTTATGTTTCCTCAATGTTTCAGCCTCTTAGGATCAGTTCAACAGAGAGTCCTTTCTTTTTTTATCCTCATTCGTTTTTACTGTTACATTACTGATTCTAAAGCAGTCCCTGCTTTATGGTTCTGAATGTACAAACAAACACAAAGAAGAAGCTGGTAGACGGGTAGAAATGAATGAAACGTGTTTGATGAATGAAACCTTTCTTTAGCTCCTAAACACCTAACTAACTAACGAGTTCAGGTTCATGTGAAAAATATCCCAGAATGTCTGAAAACATATCTGAAAACTCCATGTGACTCTTCCGTCCTATAGGAAATATGATCCAATGCGGTTGCCATGGTAACCACATCACCACATGCGTCGTTGTAGCAGCCAGTTGTAATAATCAGCGACTTCAGTGTTAGCCACGCTAACACGGCTTCTTCTTCTGCGCTCTATATGTCTGTGTACAAAGGTCACCACGTACGCTGACGACCACACCCCTGTGGCTTCAAACTGCTCTCCAACCTCATGTTTGGGTAGTTTACTCTTCTTTATTTCTAACTCATGGAGCTTCAGCTGAGGGTGAGACTAGTCCATAGCGAGTCTCACCCTCAGCTGAAGCTCCATGGGTTAATATTGTTGTGACACCATCTAGAAATAAACTGGATTCATTTCAGTGTTTGGTTTTGGGTTTTTGCTGCAGGTGCATGAGGTCAGACAGAAGTTCAGAGGAAATCAGCCACTCTCACTTTCCATTCAACATGTAACAAAACACTAGTGAACACTGGCATACAGATCAGTTTCTTTTTATTTTACCTGTTAATCTTTCATGTTAACTTTGTTCTATATATCTGTAATACATATAAACTCAATACGATAAAACATACAGCATTTTACAGATTATCATTTCTACAATTCACCTGACAAACAATAACAGTAAAAATGTTCCTGTAAAGTCCATCCCTTATAAAACATAAACATTTCTGTAAGTCCTCTGGTTCTCTGTCTTTAATAACTGGTGGAGTTCCTCAGGGAAACGTCCTGGATCCTCTGAACTTTCTATTAAAGCTTATTAATATTTAAAGAAACAATCTAATTAATCCTCTTGTTCTGTCTTAAATAGATGATCTGGGATGTGTTTAGCCTAGCTTAGCACAAAGACTTTCTGATTTCATATCATCTCTGTCCTGTGACGAAGGGATTCTTCCCTGGGCTGCGGTGGAAAATTCAAAAAGTTACCTCGTAACGTCCTTTCCTAACCACTTCTCCTTGACCTCGACATTAAACGTCACAGAGTCAAGGTAAGATCGGACTCCACTTTCACTTAACGTCATTATGATGTCAATAAATCCAGGATGTGTTTAGCCTAGCTCCGCACAAAGACTTTCTGATTTCTGACTTTCTGATTTAATAATAATAATTAATAATCCTGTGACAAAGGGATTCTTCTTCTCTGGTGTATTTTGTATCTCTGTTTCAAACAACACTTAACTGTACATGACTGATTTTGATCCAGTTTTTAATACGAAGAAGTTATATTTATTCAAAACTCAAGTAAAAGACAAACTTGGTATCAACATTTACTAGAAAATTACTTTTCTGTGCAAACCTGTGTTTTCCAGTGTCAGTGAATGCAACACAGACTGGTGGTGATTGTATTGATCAATACTGGGAACGATCAGCCCTTACTTAACTACTGAGCCTTATGAACATGGACATAGTAGATATTTTGAATTAAATGACGGTGTCGGTCTGTGATTGTAGAGGATCCAGTGTTCCTCTACACATAGAAACCAAGACTGTATAGAAGAAGTGGGCGTGGCCCAAAGTTCTCAAGAGTGAAGCCAAAGCTTCATGTGTTAAAGCTGCATAAGGTATAAAGCATTAATTATGTTAATTAGATCCTGAGACCTTTGAATACCAGAACACCTGGAACTTTCCTTGGAAACAGAAAAGCACAGGCAGACTCACTGGAGACGGATGTGTCACGAAGGTCCAGAGTTCTGAAGGTTCTAGGGATATTTCATGTGTTCTTCAGTGGCAAAGCAAGCGAGACACTATTTGATGATCTTTTGGTCTGTTGTGATATTCCGGCTTGTCTCTAAGTATTCTCTTATCTAAGAACCGGTGTTTTAGGTGGTTCCACTTGGGTCAGATGATGTTTGGTTCCAGAGTTCTGGAACCTGTCTGAAAAGTTCTCACTCTACGTGAGATGTTGGGTTCTGGGTATTATTCAGGTGCCAAGTAGACGTGTTTTGTTTGGTCTGTTGCCTTGAAAGCAGAGTGAAAGGTGCTGGTAAAGGTTTCAGAACCAGTCCAGGGTTCTAAGTGGTTCTATTCAGGACCTAACTGTGTTATAAAGGGCTTGGTGGTCCTGTGATGAGGGCATAATTACTCAACAGGTTCAACGCCCCTTGAATCGAATGCCAATACAATATGAAAGAAGGAGATGATGTTTGGGTCCAAAGAGTTCTAAAGATTTCTAGAAGTTGTTGGGCCAATTGTTCCTCAAAGTGAGCTTTGGTTTCCTCTCAGGTTCCTGAGTAAGCGTGTTTTGTTCGGTCTGTTGCCTTGAAAGAGCAGCAAAGCTACTGGATAAAGTGTCAGACTGATCCAAGGTTCTACAGTGTTCCACACTGTGTTATTTTCATGTGAAAAATATCCCAGAATATCTGAAAACATATCTGAAAACTCCATGTGACTCTTCCGTCCTATAGGAAATATGTTCTATTTGGTATATTTGGTCTATTTCCTTTAAAAAAAGAGCAAAGCTGCTGTCAAATTATTCAAAACCAGTCCAGGGTTCTAGGTGGTTCAAGTTCTACTTGGATCATTTAAGGCACAGCGGTTAGAAAGAGGCATCATGATTCCAGGTTTCCCTGGTGAACTTGGGTCAGAGAGGAGGTGATGATTAGGAGGTGATGATTTGGTCCAAACTTTGTAAAGGTTCTCCAACACTTTGGGAGGTTTTCAGCAGGTTTCCTGAAGTTTGGGTACTCCCAGGAGTTCTCAGAGGGTTCTGGAAGGTCCCAGAGGAGCTCCAGGAGGTTCCACCTAACTGTGGGAGAAGACGGTGTGGAACTCGTTGAGCATGAGCTCCACTATCTGGCTCTGGAACACCATGTGGATCGTCATATTGGAGGACTCGGTCTGTGGGCGGAGCAACGTGGGGCCGAACACGATGGCGACGCTCTGAACCGACATCCTGTTGGACTCCTTGTGCTCGACCACCCTGCAGAGAGACGGAGACAAACCCAACAACGTGGATCCGGGTTCAGGGTGAACTCTCTTACATTCACAGGTCTGACAGGTCTTTATGCTTGAACATACGAACAATACTGCATCACATTTCTTTATTCAGTATCTCTTAATGAGAAAAGCTTTTGTTAAAATACCGACTCTACTCTGGATTTAAAAAGCCTTTAGTCAAATAAACATGAACAATCCATATGAAAGCTAAAGTCCTGATTTCAACCTTGGAGGTGGACTTCAGTTGTCCCGTTTTGACCAAACGGTGGTTCTAGTGTGAAAGCAAACGAACCCACCACGAGGGCAGCTGTGTGATTTTAGCATGATTACAGAAGCTAAACTAGCAATAAATGATCAGGAAGTGATCTTATTGATCTGTATTCAAGACCATAAGCACGTCAGCACCAATGTCTTTATTGATTTGATGATTAACAACTCTGTGTACTTTGTCCTCTGGGAGCTTCTCCACAGTCCTGTCTCCACCGTGACATATGGCTAATGATGATTATTATAGTTATTGATCAAAGAACATCTAAACTGTCCAATAAGTGCGGTCCCTTTCAGTCTGAAGGACTTCCTGTTTACTCCTCTTGGTTAAGGGTGAACAGGAACCAGACCAGAATTCAAGGACAACAATAAGTATCACGTTGTCTCTTGGTCCGGACCAGATGAACCCAACTACAGGAGTGGAAGGCTCCTCCCCCCAAACCCCTCGGGTCCATATCAAACCTGTCAACACCATATGTGCTTTGAGTGTTTGGAGACGCTGCTCACCTGCGCAGGTGTTTGAACAGCACCTCCATGGTGTCGTGGTTCGGCAGAGGCAGAGAGCAAACCAGGTCCTTCATGTAGGAGACTTTTAGGCTGTAGTCCTGGACCTCTGCAGGGCAAGAAACACACACAATGTCTCCTGGTCTTAGTGGTCTTAGTGGTTTAAATGTGCTCTGGTCTTAGTGGTCTTAGTGGTTTAAATGTGCTCTGGTCTTAGTGGTCTTAGTGGTTTAAATGTCCCCTGGTCTTAGTGGTCTTAGTGGTTTGAATGTCTCCTTGTCTTAGTGGTCTTAGTGGTTTAAATGTGCTCTGGTCTTAGTGGTCTTAGTGGTTTAAATGTCCCCTGGTCTTAGTGGTCTTAGTGGTTTAAATGTCTCCTTGTCTTAGTGGTCTTAGTGGTTTAAATGTCCCCTGGTCTTAGTGGTCTTAGTGGTTTAAATATCTCCTGTTCTTAGTGGTCTTAGTGGTTTAAATGTGCTCTGGTCTTAGTGGTCTTAGTGGTTTAAATGTCCCCTGTTCTTAGTGGTCTTAGTGGTTTAAATGTCTCCTTGTCTTAGTGGTCTTAGTGGTTTAAATGTCTCCTTGTCTTAGTGGTCTTAGTGGTTTAAATGTCCCCTGTTCTTAGTGGTCTTAGTGGTTTAAATGTCTCCTTGTCTTAGTGGTCTTAGTGGTTTGAATGTCTCCTTGTCTTAGTGGTCTTAGTGGTTTAAATGTGCTCTGGTCTTAGTGGTCTTAGTGGTTTAAATGTCCCCTGGTCTTAGTGGTCTTAGTGGTTTAAATGTCTCCTTGTCTTAGTGGTCTTAGTGGTTTAAATGTCCCCTGGTCTTAGTGGTCTTAGTGGTTTAAATATCTCCTGTTCTTAGTGGTCTTAGTGGTTTAAATGTGCTCTGGTCTTAGTGGTCTTAGTGGTTTAAATGTCCCCTGTTCTTAGTGGTCTTAGTGGTTTAAATGTCTCCTTGTCTTAGTGGTCTTAGTGGTTTAAATGTCTCCTTGTCTTAGTGGTCTTAGTGGTTTAAATGTCCCCTGTTCTTAGTGGTCTTAGTGGTTTAAATGTCTCCTTGTCTTAGTGGTCTTAGTGGTTTAAATGTCTCCTTGTCTTAGTGGTCTTAGTGGTTTAAATGTCCCCTGTTCTTAGTGGTCTTAGTGGTTTAAATGTGCCCTGGTTTCAGTCTTTGATGGAGGATCGTCTGTTTACTGACGGATGGCAGCGATGAACTTGTCGAAGCAGCTGAAGGGGAACAGCGGTTCTGGAAGCTCCCGCAGGAAAAGCTTCAGAGCTCCAGTGATCACATGGATCTCCTCCCACTGTCCGTCCTCCAGGTCCAGCTGCTCCTCTGAAGGGACAACAGGGTCAACAGGGTCAACAGGGACAACAGGGTCAACAGGGTCAACAGGGTCAACAGGGACAACAGGAACAACAGGGACAACAGACAGGGACAACAGGGACAACAGGGACAACAGACAGGGACAACAGGGACAACAGACAGGGACAACAGGGACAACAGGGACAACAGACAGGGACAACAGGGACAACAGGGACAACAGACAGGGACAACAGGGACAACAGACAGGGACAACAGGAACAGGGACAACAGGGACAACAGGGACAACAGGAACAGGGTCAACAGGGACAACAGATAGGGACAACAGGGAAGAGACAACATAGACAGTGAGGACAGACAGACAGACAGTTACCATGATCAGCTTTGTGTCTCAGTTTCTGGATCACAGCCAGGTTTCCACTCACTCTGTAGATCCCGTCCACATCCAGACCTGAACACATTCACAGTTACACACTGATCAGTGTGTGTGTGTGTGTGTGTGTGTGTGTGTGTGTGTGTGTGTGTGTGTGTGTGTGTGTGTGTGTGTGTGTGTGTGTGTACCTCTCCTCTCCACAGCTCTGATACACTTCTCTACAAACTTGGGGATGGTGTTGTTCTCTCGGTGACAGAGTGTATCCAGGTGACATCCGAACACGTTGTCTGGACACCAAACAGGAGACAGCTGTGAGCATCTCACTCTCTGTAGATGTTAATGTTGTCGGCGTGTCACCATGGCAACAGCCTGCAGCATCACCTCACCTCGGATGTAGCCTTTCTCTTTGACGCTCTGCAGCGTTGGTCTCCGCTGGAGGAAACGCCGGAGTTTAGTCCGAACGCGCCGCTGCTCTGAGTCGACCGTCCCCGAAGAACTCCTGGTCGCTGAAACACGGAAGAAGAAGAAGAGGAGGAGGAGGAAGGTGAAGAGGAGGAAGAGGAGGAAGAAGAGGAAGAAGAGGAAGAGGAGGAAGAAGAGGAAGAGGAGGAAGAAGAGGAAGAAAAGGAAGAGGAGGAAGAAGAGGAAGGTGAAGAGGAGGAAGAGGAGGAAGAAGAGGAAGGTGAAGAGGAGGAAGAGGAGGAAGAAGAGGAAGAAAAGGAAGAGGAGGAAGAAGAGGAAGGTGAATAGGAGGAGGAAGAAGAGGAGGAAGAAAAGGAAGAGGAGGAAGAGGAGGGTGAAGAGGAGGAGGAAGAAGAAGAGGAAGAAAAGGAAGCGGAGGAAGAAGAGGAAGGTGAAGAGGAGGAGGAAGAAGAGGAAGAGGAGGAAGAGGAGGAAGAAGAGGAAGGTGAAGAGGAGGAGGAAGAAGAGGAGGAAGAAAAGGAAGAGGAGGAAGAGGAGGAGGAGGGTGAAGAGGAGGAGGAAGAAGAAGAGGAAGAAAAGGAAGCGGAGGAAGAAGAGGAAGGTGAAGAGGAGGAAGAGGAGGAAGAAAAGGAAGAGGAAGAAGAGGAAGAAGAGGAAGAGGAGGAAGACGTGTCATCAAAACTTCTGTACACCTGTTACTCATAATGTGTTTAACCTGACGCTAAATGCATCACTTCATTGATCCACATTCACAAAGACTTTTATTTTGAAGTGAC
>NC_072459.1:288496-293496 GCF_027596085.1 Anoplopoma fimbria
TATTATATATTTGTACTAGTTATTATTCTGTTAGTACTAGTTATTATATGTTTGTACTAGTTATTATCGGTTTGTACTAGTTATTATCTGTTTATACTAGTTATTATCTGTTTGTACTAGTTATTATCTGTTTGTACTAGTTATTATATGTTTGTTCTAGTTATTATATGTTTGTACTAGTTATTATCTGTTTGTACTAGTTATTATCTGTTTGTACTAGTTATTATATGTTTGTACAGTTATTATCTAGTTAGTTATTATATGTTTGTACTAGTTATTATCTGTTTGTACCAGTTATTATCTGTTTGTACTAGTTATTATATGTTTGTTCTAGTTATTATCTGTTTGTACTAGTTATTATCTGTTTGTACTAGTTATTATCTGTTTGTACTAGTTATTATCTGTTTGTACTAGTTATTATATGTTAGTACTAGTTATTATATGTTTGTACTAGTTATTATATGTTTGTACTAGTTATTATATGTTTGTACTAGTTATTATTCTGTTAGTACTAGTTATTATATGTTTGTACTAGTTATCTGTTTGTACTAGTTATTATCTGTTTGTACTAGTTATTATCTGTTTGTACTAGTTATTATCTGTTTGTACTAGTTATTATCTGTTTGTACTGTTATTATCTGTACTAGTTATTATATGTTTGTACTAGTTATTATATGTTTGTACTAGTTATTATTGTTTGTACTGTTATTATTCTGTTTGTACTAGTTATTATATGTTTGTACTAGTTATTATATGTTTGTACTAGTTATGTTTGTACTAGTTATTATCTGTTTGTACTAGTTATTATCTGTTTGTACTAGTTATTATCTGTTTTATATGTTTGTACTAGTTATTATATGTTTGTACTAGTTATTATATGTTTGTACTAGTTATTATATGTTTGTACTAGTTATTATATGTTTGTACTAGTTATTATATGTTTGTACTAGTTATTATTCTGTTAGTACTAGTTATTATATGTTTGTACTAGTTATCTGTTTGTACTAGTTATTATATGTTTGTACTAGTTATTATCTGTTAGTACAAGTTATTATATATTTTATTATATGTACTAGTTATTATATCTAGTTATTGTTAGTACTAGTTATTATATGTTTGTACTAGTTATTATCGGTTTGTACTAGTTATTATCTGTTTATACTAGTTATTATCTGTTTGTACTATTTATTATCTGTTTGTACTAGTTATTATATGTTTGTTCTAGTTATTATATGTTTACTAGTTATTATCTGTTTGTACTAGTTATTATATGTTTGTTCTAGTTATTATCTGTTTGTACTAGTTATTATATACTAGTTATTATATGTTTGCACTAGTTATTATATGTTTGTTATTATCTAGTTTGTACTTTATTATATGTTTGTTCTGTTATGTACTAGTTATTATCTGTTTGTACTAGTTATTATATGTTTGTTCTAGTTATTATCTGTTTGTACTAGTTATTATCTGTTTGTACTAGTTATTATCTGTTTGTACTAGTTATTATATGTTTGTACTAGTTATTATATGTTTGTACTAGTTATTATATGTTTGTTCTAGTTATTATCTGTTTGTACTAGTTATTATCTGTTTGTACTAGTTATTATATGTTTGTTCTAGTTATTATCTGTTTGTACTAGTTATTATATGTTTGTACTAGTTATTATCTGTTTGTACTAGTTATTATATGTTTGTTCTAGTTATTATATGTTTGTTCTAGTTATTATATGTTTGTACTAGTTATTATCTGTTTGTACTAGTTATTATATGTTTGTTCTAGTTATTATATGTTTGCACTAGTTATTATATGTTTGTACTAGTTATTATCTGTTTGTACTAGTTATTATCTGTTTGTACTAGTTATTATATGTTTGTTCTAGTTATTATATGTTTGTACTAGTTATTATATGTTTGTTCTAGTTATTATCTGTTTGTACTAGTTATTATCTGTTTGTACTAGTTATTATCTGTTTGTACTAGTTATTATATGTTTGTACTAGTTATTATCTGTTTGTACTAGTTATTATATGTTTGCACTAGTTATTATATGTTTGTACTAGTTATTATCTGTTTGTACTAGTTATTATCTGTTTGTACTAGTTATTATATGTTTGCACTAGTTATTATATGTTTGTACTAGTTATTATCTGTTTGTACCAGTTATTATCTGTTTGTACTAGTTATTATATGTTTGCACTAGTTATTATATGTTTGTACTAGTTATTATCTGTTTGTACTAGTTATTATCTGTTTGTTCTAGTTATTATTCTGTTAGTACTAGTTATTATATGTTTGTACTAGTTACTATCTGTTTATACTAGTTATTATCTGTTTATACTAGTTATTATCTGTTTGTACTAGTTATTATATGTTTGTTCTAGTTATTATCTGTTTGTACTAGTTATTATCTGTTTGTACTAGTTATTATCTGTTTGTACTAGTTATTATCTGTTTGTACTAGTTATTATATGTTTGTACTAGTTATTATATGTTTGTACTAGTTATTATCTGTTTGTACTAGTTATTATATGTTTGTACTAGTTACTATCTGTTTATACTAGTTATTATCTGTTTGTTCTAGTTATTATCTGTTTGTACTAGTTATTATATGTTTGTTCTAGTTATTATATGTTTGTACTAGTTATTATATGTTTGTTCTAGTTATTATATGTTTGTACTAGTTATTATCTGTTTGTACTAGTTATTATATGTTTGTTCTAGTTATTATCTGTTTGTACCAGTTATTATCTGTTTGTACTAGTTATTATATGTTTGTACTAGTTATTATCTGTTTGTTCTAGTTATTATACGTTTGTACTAGTTATTATCTGTTTGTACTAGTTATTATATGTTTGTACTAGTTATTATTCTGTTAGTACAAGTTATTATCTGTTTGTACTAGTTATTATTCTGTTAGTACTAGTTATTATCTGTTTGTACTAGTTATTATCTGTTTGTACTAGTTATTATTCTGTTAGTACAAGTTATTATCTGTTTGTACTAGTTATTATCTGTTTGTACTAGTTATTATCTGTTTGTACTAGTTATTATATGTTTGTACTAGTTATTATTCTGTTAGTACTAGTTATTATTTCATCTGGTTACAGGCTGTTGATGGTTGATGGTTCGACCTACCTCTTCAGCAACGCTGTGTCTCCAGTTTTTGAGCTGCACAGTCGTTCCCTCCTCAGAAACTCCATTTCCCAACAGCATTTGGGGCAAAGATGGAAGCTAAAACAATCATGAATTTATTTATTCATGAATAAAAAAATCTGACATACCAACAGCCTGACTGATGAACAAACTGGAGCTGTGGATTTATTACCTCTTGCAGCCTGAACTCGGTGCCGGTTTCATCTTTTAGGTCGAGCTGAGCTCTGGGAATCGAACACACGTGCTGCGGAGGATTCTGTAAGAAACAAGAAGTGACACACTGGAGGTTAAACAGCAAAGTTATTGAAGGATTCATATGTCAGCGCTGTGAACTCAACGTATTCCTCAGCCTGTGTGTGTGTGTGTGTGTGTGTGTGTGTGTGTGTGTGTGTGTGTGTGTGTGTGTGTGTGTGTGTGTGTGTGTGTGTGTGTGTGTGTGTGTGTGTGTGTGTGTTGTGTGTTGTGAAGACGTCGTTGTCATTCTGTGCGTGTGAAGGATAATCTTCCTCGGGCAGCGGAGGCTTCAGATAATCATAAAAATACAGAATTATTTTAATAAATCTAGATTTTCATTTTAATAAACACGACTTCTACTATTATATGAAGCTTATTTTGTAGTTGTGACATCACGCTGTGATTTAACTCAGTCAGACTTCAGTCATCCTAAACCAGACCTAATCCAGATTTATCTCAGGATCGTACCGGACCGTCGTCGGGCTTCCTGTTGGCCGGAGCTCCTGGGGGGAGGAGGGGGAGGAAGGAGAGAGCGGCTCCGGGGCGGCCCATGACGTGGCTCCTGAGGTGGGGTTGTGGTAGTAAAACCTCCCTGAGACCTCGTCCACCAGCTGCTCCCAACCAGCAGAACCCTGACAGGAAGCAGCTCACTTTCACTTCATGTGTTTACCTTAACGTTTGAATCTGGAGCACTTTGACCCTGAACACTACCTGAGAGGAGGCGGGGGAGAGCAGAGGGGAGGGGGAGGGGAGGTCAGCTGACCCCCTCGCTCCCCATCGACTGGTCCAGGTCTCCATCAGGGGGTGCGGGCCTGCGGGGTCAGGACCAGGTGGTCTCTCTGGTCCCAGGGTGGAAATAGAACTGCTTCCCGCTGTCCTGGTCCGTGTGAACCTGGAACCAGAGAGACGGGTTCTGTTCAGTAGAACCAGCTACACCACTGATGGTGCGTTCAGGTACACTCCTGTTTACTGCACCAATGTGGTTTTGACAACTTCAATAATTAAAAGTCTGGTTGAACTATCGTGATTGTTATCTCCATTATTGTTATTATTATTATAATTATTATTATTATTATTATTATTATTGTTATCATAATTATTATTGTTATTATCACTATTATTGTTATTATCATTATTATTATTATCATTATTGTTATTATTATTATTATTATTATTATCATTATTTTTATTATAATTATTATTGTTATTATCACTATAATCATTATCATTATTATTATTGTTATTATTATACATTAGTACATTTTGATGCTCGTACTTAAGAAAGATTTTGAATGTGTGGCTTTAACTTGTAACAGAATTTACATATATAGAATTTGTACTTTGACTGTTGACAGTAACCTAGCAACAGTGTTTAAATGAGATGAACTACCTAAATAACGGTGTCGTATACGACTATAAATGTTGTCTGTCCTGTTGAAGTGTCTTTGAGCAAGGCAGTGAACCGTCAGCTGTTCCTCAGTAGCACGTGAACCTGAACGTCTCAGATTACATCTATTCAACTTTAATGACCTCACAGAGTTCAGAAACATGTCAAACATGAAGAAGAATAAAATAAATGATCTATAAACAAAGTTGTAAACTTGAACGGTCCC
>NC_072459.1:298496-308496 GCF_027596085.1 Anoplopoma fimbria
GAATGTGGACCCTGAATTGGACCAGAACTCCAGGAGCTGTGATGGGACTCCCAGGTCTCAGGTGTCTTACCTGTGAGGGGGCGGGGCAGGTGCAGGTTCGGATGGCGCTCCAGGACTCCCCTTTCCTCCGACCAGAGCCTCCAAGTCCAGGTTTAGGTCCTGGATGGACTCGTAGATGTGGTTTGAATCTTCCTCCTTCAGTGGATCCTCATCGCCGCTGCTCTCCTCCACGCTAAGCTCCTCCTCCTCCTCGGGCTCTATCGGGGACTCCTGGTTGTCAAGGCAACCTGTGGATGCCGAGGACGGGCTGTGTTGGTCATTGTGTGGGGGGACCGCCGGGACCACCGGCGTCTCTACGGGGATGGAATGGGTCTGCGGTCTGGGTGTGGAAAGGGGGTCTGCTGGACTGAAACTGGGCACTCGAGGTTTGTCAGAGTCCCTGTGATCCTCCGGGAACCCCGAAAGGTGCTTTTTGCTCACAGCATCGTCGGTCAAGTTTGTAGTCCTGGTCTCTGCGGGACCGACAGGAGGGTTGCTGGGATGCCGCGGTGCTGCTGCCACCAAAGACGACTGTTCATTGAAGTCCAGCGGGACGCCAAACGTGGACATGCGGTTCTCAGTCTTGCGGTGTCCTTTGGAAGCATTGGGTCTGAGACGGATCATCACCTCGTCCCCCGGTTTGGTTCTGGGGTCCTCCAGAGTCTTTGGGACGGGGACGGGGACGGGGACGGGGACAGGGACGGGGACGGGGACAGGGACGGGGACAGGGACCGCCACAGGAAGCAGCACTGGTTCAGGACTGGGCGGATCAAAGTCCAGAGGCGAGGGGAAATCCGGCGGCAGCTCCTTGACATACTTGGCAGGGATGTAGAAGGGCTTGGAGCTGCGGTCCTTCTGGACCTGCCACCAGTGGTCGTTGGTCTTAGCCAGCAGGACGTAGCGCTCGTTGGGTTTGATGGAGACCAGCACGCCATCCCGACCCTGGTACTCATAATTAAACTCCACCAGAACAAGACCCAGACCTGCAGGACCCGGACCAGACCAGAGGATCAGAGGAAATAAACTGTTATATCAAGAACATGTGCTAATGCTAATGCTAACTAAACTGTCTACGCTAACTGCAGTAAAAACAAGACTCACCTCTGCTGAGCAGAGAGGAAGTCGTTGCCATGGTGATGGCACTTGGCTCTTCAGGCCCAACCCCCCTCAGGTAGATGGGCAGGTGACTCTGAAGGTGAGGGGTCAAAGGTCACATCTGATCATCAGCCCCCTTAAAGAGGGAAATACAAGGATTAATTTATTGTCATCATGCAACACAAGGACTACAACTAAATTCAGTTGTAGTCCATTTTCAACACAACAAAAACATGACAAACAAAACAAAAACAGAAGCACATTCCTGTACTGCTTTTTAAAATTTGTATCATAAGAAATGTAAACGACAGCAAAAAAATAAAAAATGCTTCAATATTTTGCATCATATTGAGGAGCATCGAAAGGTACACTTTTCCCCAGTGTGCTGTTGCCAACATCATGCTAACATGATGCTAACAAGATGCCAACATGATGCCAGCATGGTGCCAACATGATGCTAACATGATGCTAACATGATACTAACATGATGCTGACATGATGCTAACATGATGCTAACATGATGCTACAATGATGATAACATGATACTAACATGATGCTGACATGATGCTTGTATGATGCTCTCATTGGTGATTACATTATGCTAACAATATGCTAACAGCTAATCCTGTGAGGGTTCTTTCATGAGATAGATTTCTGTTTGTCCCGTCTTTATTTAACAGTCTGATGTAAACGTGCATCGTTTACATCACCATGGTAACCGCAGCCGTCCCACCTGATTGGCTCTGACAGACACAATAACTTCCAATCAGACTCAGAAATGTGATGTAGTACATTAACAAGTACAATATTTAATAAATTATATTTATTAATGTGAATATTTCTGTATTATGAGATTAATAGTTTCTCTGAGAAAAACTTTCTTTTAGCGTTTCAGACCGGATGACATCATCAGATCAAACTTATTGATCAGTTATTTATTGATCAGTTATTGATTGATCAGTGATTGATTAATAAGTTAAAGGTTAGCGTCCAGTTAAAATGAAACAGTGAATGTTCAGCAGATCAGAGTCAGATTACTGTTCCTTTACGAAGACAAGAAAGTGGAGTACAAGTACTCCAGTACATTACTCCGTTACATCCCAGTCCTACTACTACTACTATAGTTTGTAAATAAATATAAATATAAATATTAGTTTCAATACTGAATAAAGTGAAGCTCTTATTACCTCTGTGTTGATGGAACAGAAGACAGATTGAGAGTTATGTTTCATCCTGTCAGGACAAGTCAAACTGCATCAGCTGACTGAGCTTCTCCTGCAGCTAATGCTAAAGCTAATGCTAAAGCTAACACTCTTTTTTTTCTCATGTCTTCTATAAATCCCAGGTTTTCTGACTGAAGCGTTGGATTGTTTTCACACAGGACGGACCGCAGTCCTACTACACAGTACACAGTACAGTACACAGCAGTGCACAGTACAGTACACAGCAGTACACAGTACAGTACACAGTACACAGTACAGTACACAGTGCACAGTACAGTACACAGCAGTACACAGTACAGTACACAGTACAGTACACATAGTACACAGTACAGTACACAGCAGTGCACAGTACAGTACACAGTACAGTACACATAGTACACAGTACAGTACACAGCAGTGC
The DNA here is from genome assembly GCF_027596085.1 of Anoplopoma fimbria. Taxonomy (NCBI): domain Eukaryota; kingdom Metazoa; phylum Chordata; class Actinopteri; order Perciformes; family Anoplopomatidae; genus Anoplopoma; species Anoplopoma fimbria. Next base: position 301,254 of record NC_072459.1, read on the forward strand.
ACAGTACAGTACACAGTACAGTACACAGCAGTGCACAGTACAGTACACATCAGTGCACAGTACAGTACACATAGTACACAGTACAGTACACAGCAGTGCACAGTACAGTACACAGTACAGTACACATCAGTGCACAGTACAGTACACATAGTACACAGTACAGTACACATAGTACACAGTACAGTACACACAGTACACAGTACAGTACACAGCAGTACACATAGTACACAGTACAGTACACATCAGTGCACAGTACAGTACACACAGTACACAGTACAGTACACAGCAGTACACATAGTACACAGTACACAGCAGTACACATAGTACACAGTACAGTACACATAGTACACAGTACAGTACACACAGTACACAGTACAGTACACGTAGTACACAGTACAGTACACAGCAGTACACATAGTACACAGCTCTATCTCCAGCGGTACAACAGTCAGCTCAGACTCACCTCTCTTCTTCTACACTTCTCTGACGTTAAAAGCTTCCTGTTATATAAGAAGCTCCTCACAGAGACGTCTGCGGCTCCTCTTACACTCCTCTGACTCCGCCCACTCACCAGGTAGAGGGGAGGGGCTTAACACTGACATCACCTGCTCAGGTGGAAACCTGCAGACTTCACCTGCACTTCACTCTGAAGGAACCAGATGAGGCAGGAAATTACTTAACTGACTCTGACTCACCCAGAATGTATTATATATGAATGTATATAAAAACACACACACACACACACACACACACACACACACACACACACACACACACACACACACACACACACACACACACACACACACACACACACACACACACACAAATACACACACACACACATACAGACACACACAAACACACACACACACACAAATACACACACACACATACAGACACACACAAACACACACACACACACACAAAGACACACACACACAAATACACACACACACACACACACACAGACACATACAGACACACACACACACACACACACACACACACACATACAGACACACACACACACAAACATACAGACACACACAAACACACACACAAAGACACACACACACACACATACATACAGACACACACACATACATACAGACACACACACACACACACACACACACACACACACACAGAGACACACACACAAAGACACACACACACATAGAACAATAGCAGGAGGCTGATCTCAGGCCTGTTCTGTTTATGGAGGGAAGTGTCTGCTCTTCCTGTCTGCTGTAAGCCCCGCCCACATGGCTGCATAGACTCCACCCCTCCATGACATCTCACGCTTGTGTGTGTGTGTGTGTGTGTGTGTGTGTGTGTGTGTATGTGTGTGTGTGTGTCTGTATGTGTGTGTGTGTGTGTGTGTGTGTGTGTGTGTGTGTGTGTGTGTGTGTGTGTGTGTGTGTGTGTGTGTGTGTCTGTATGTGTGTGTGTGTGTGTGTGTGTGTGTATGTGTGTGTGTGTGTGTGTGTGTGTCTGTGTGTGTGTGTATGTGTGTGTGTGTGTGTGTGTGTGTGTGTGTGTATGTATGTATGTGTGTGTGTGTGTGTGTGTGTGTGTGTCTGTGTATGTGAGTGTGTCTGTATGTATGTATGTATGTATGTATGTATGTGTGTATGTGTGTGTGTGTGTGTGTGTGTGTGTGTGTGTGTGTGTGTGTGTGTGTGTGTGTGTGTGTGTTTCCTGTCTTTGTAAAGGAACAACAGTCAGACTCTGCAGAACATCCACTGTTGGATTTTTCTCATCCTCCCGTTTCTTTTTAACTGAACACTTAACAATAACTGATCAATCAATAACTGATCAAATATGATCTGATGAAGTCATCCGATGTCATATCTCACAAAAGCTTCACATTAATTAAATATTAATTTGATCACAAATATACTCATTGAAAGAATTGAACTAAGTACCTTTTCAGGTACTTCGTACATGTTGTACTTTTACTGCTCTACAATAATCGGACACCTTTAGTTACTTTAATATACTACAATATTCAAAATACATCAACTAATAAATGAAGATGTTTGATTAAACATTAAGTAAATCAATCAATAATAATCAATAATAATCAATAATAATCAATAATAATCACTTTATATATAAAACTCTAATCAATACTTTTACCTTTGGATATTTTAAGTATTTGTTTCCTGAAAGTTACTGTGAGGAACTTTAATCTGGTTCTGAGAATGATTCAATGAATCCTGATCCTCTAGAGACCTTTAGGAGTAAACCAGTCCACCGTGGACAGACCCAGATCCACCAGAGACCAGTCCACCGTGGACAGACCCAGATCCACCAGAGACCAGTCCACCGTGGACAGACCCAGATCCACCAGAGACCAGTCCACCGGACAGACCCAGATCCACCAGAGACCAGTCCACCGTGGACAGACCCAGATCCACCAGAGACCAGTCCACCGTGGACAGACCCAGATCCACCAGAGACCAGGACAGACCCCCGTAGTAAACTTAATAAACCATCACTAATGTAACACATAATTGTGACCTTTGACTGTTCATAACTCTACGGATCAATAAAGTTTTACTGATTGAACAGCATCTCTGCAGGCTGCTGGCCCTTTAAGAGTCTCCAGGTAAACAGTCTAACCTGCTCTGAGCCACACTCACCTGAGGCAGGTGTGATTCATGTGAGAGAGTCTGAATGCTGGAATGCAGAACCCCCCCCCCATGTTTGTCTCTCAGCCACACCCACCCCACCAGGAATGTAACACACACACACACACACACACACACACACACACACACACACACACACACGCCCTCCTACACCCGACCACAGGACTGATCTGATCCAAAAAATAAACTGTCAATCATCAAATCGAGGTCGATGGTTTGTGGCAGAACACGCCCAACCGACCAATCAGAGAGGACGAAGGATTTAAAGGAGAAGTGTTTCTGTTACTGATCCACCCGGTCATGTGACCTCAGGAACCCCAGAGCCAATCAGGGAGAGGTTTCAGCAGTGGAGTGGGTTCAACCTTTACCCTCAGTGTGAGCGTGGGGTGTGGTCACACACACACACACACACACACACACACACACACACACACACACACACACACACACACACACACACACACACACACACACACACACACACACACACACACACACACACACACACACACACACACAGCAGAAACAGAAATAACTGAGTTTGAATCATAAAACCGTCAGCTGACTCCACCTCCTGGAGGCTGAACAGGAATGTGTGTGTTTGACTGAACACCAAACAGACACACACACACATCTACGGATACAGAAATCCTGCTCTCTGATTGGCTGTCAGCTGTCTGCTAAAGTCAGGTATGAAAATCTTTGACAGTTCAAGGAGTCCCAAAACCTCAAAGACACCTGGAACCACAAAGGACCCGATACCACCTCCCCAAAGACCTGTTCCGCTGTTCAAGGACCCCTTCACCTGTTCAAGGAGCCCTTCACCTGTTAAGGACCTCAAAAAGCTCCAAAGTTACCTTTACAACCCCCTTAATGACAACAGGGACCCTCCATAAAACCTGTTCAAACCTTGTCAAGGACCTCATAATCCTCCTTAAGGGCCAGGACAACCACTCAAGGACCTGAGCAACCTCCTTATGGGCCTTCACAACCCCTCAAGGACCCGAGGAACCACCTTAAGGGACTTTACAACCCCCCAAGTACCTGAGGAACCTCCTTAAGAGACTTTACAACCCCTCAAGGACCTGAGGAACCTCCTTAAGGGACTTTACAACCCCTCAAGGACCTGAGGAACCTCCTTAAGGGACTTTACAACCCCTCAAGTACCTGCTGAACCTCCTTAGGGGACTTTACAACCCCTCAAGTACCTGCTGAACCTCCTTAAGGGACTTTACAACCCCTCAAGGGACTTTACAACCCCTCAAGGACCTGAGGAACCTCCTTAAGGGACTTTACAACCCCTCAAGGACCTGAGGAACCTCCTTAAGGGACTTTACAACCCCTCAAGTACCTGCTGAACCTCCTTAAGGGACTTTACAACCCCTCAAGGGACTTTACAACCCCTCAAGGACCTGAGGAACCTCCTTAAGGGACTTTACAACCCCTCAAGGACCTGAGGAACCTCCTTATGGGCCTTTACAACCCCTCAAGGACCTTAGGGACCTCCTTAAGGGAATTCACAACCCCCCAAGGACCTGAGGAACCTCCTTAAGGGACTTTACAACCCCTCAAGGACCTGAGGAACCTCCTTAAGGGCCTTCACAACCCCCCAAGGACCTGAGGAACCTCCTTAAGGGACTTTACAACCCCTCAAGGACCTGAGGAATTGCAATAAAATGTAAACAGACTCAGTTAGTACTAAATGACCTCCTGACCTTTCTACTGAAGTTCATTCTAATAAGATCTCTATTTCTTAATATTTACCATAAACCTGTAATATATGTTGTACAATATAAGTTCATACATCAAATACAAAGTTATCTGGTAAACATTTGTGTTTTTAAAATTTTATTTGTTATTAGTTTCATAAAACTGTGTCCATACATTATTGAATATAGAAACAAACGTTTAAACGTAATGCTGTTTAGAATAACATAATATTATTATATATGTTTACGTACATTATATTATTATTCAGTATCTGTGTTTAACTAAACTATATGTGCTAATATAAAGCATTAAAATCCAAATATTCAACACAGAAAAATTGTATTTGACGATTGTGTTTTTAATACATTCATACCTTATTAGATTTGAGGTATATATATTTAAAACTACGTATACTATATGTTAAATATTAATTAGTATGGGTAGTTTCGGGCAAAATCATCATTTGTTTGTAAAATGTGTAAAAAATGAAATGATGTTAATGTTGTTATGTTTAATGTATATTTTTTATTTATTTAATTAAGTTAAACTAAGATGTGCAAGATATTTATTACACAGAATTCTTTATTAATTTGAAAAATAACTAAAATCAATCTTGTCATTTTTTATGTTATTATTAATATTTGGATATTCGTTGAGAAAGATCTTTTGTACTTTAAATGTATATTGATGTGAATACTGTTGTACTTGTACTTGATTGCAAGAGTAACAACTGATTACTGAGTACTTATTCCACCACCGCCCAATGACATACTACACACCGAAGTATACAACATGTGTACTTTGAATAGAAACTCTACAGTGTTTACAGTAGTTAATAAGAAATACTTTGTGATCTGATAACATGTTGTACCTGGTGAAGGAGTTGAGCTTATTCGACAGAATACTCGTTAAAATAAACTTCACTTGTTTGACATAAATGCTAACGTCGTTAAATCAGAAGCAGTAAAATTTTAACTCATTACAGTCTGTAGTCGGGATATAGAGACACACACACACACACACACACACACACACACACACACACACACACACACACACACACACACACACACACACACACACACTGATCTTTACCTAAAGTCAAGTCTTAGCCCTGAAATCAAACACGGTCCCCTTAACGTAGGTGTGGGAACAGACCGACGTCCTCAAAACGTAGGTTAGCAAAGTTTATTTTTTCTTCTCAGCTTTTGAAGTTTAAACAAGTTTTTAAATTTAAAGTTTAAACCAAACGGACAAAAGTTAAACACACACAAGAAACACAAACGCACAAAACCAACAGGAACAAGACAAGGAAAGGTTTGTCTACCTGCAGCTCAGACAGACAGACAGACAGACATATATATATATATATATATATATATATATATATATATATATATATATATATATATATATATGTTTTACCAGCAGTAGATGTCAGATCCAACCATCCTGCTCTTTGTGTTTTCCTCTTGTATTCCTGGAGGGCGAGTCCAAATCACTGAAACAGGTTCCTCTCTCTTTCTCTTTGGCTCCGCCCCTCACTGACCTGCCAGCCTCAGCATGTCCTCCTCCTCCTCCTCCTCCTCCTCCTCCTCCTCCTCCTCCTCCTCCTCCTCCTCCTCCTGCCTCACTACTTCCTGTTGGACAGAAGACACACACACAGTCAGACAAACAGCGCCCTCTGGCTGCATTGACTCCACGGTGCAGCTTCATCATTCAGACGAAAACTATGAATTAAGTAGATTTTTAGAACACTGGAAAAACCAAACAAGACGTGTTTGGAGATTTTCATTTCATTATTTTTATAATGTCAAATACTTTTGGTATTTATCCGGATCAATACTGCAGCCTAAAGACTGAAATACAACAACTAAATATTATACTTGTTCAATCTAATACATTTAAGAATGTGAAGCTTTAACACCAAAATACAAGAAATAACAAAATGAGACAGCAGAGACTGAGTTCTGCTAAACTCGCTAGCTTATTAAGTTTGTTGGCATCTCCAGTCCTGATGCCACCACCCCAGCACACTACAGCGAAGAAGAGGGCGCTGGCTACCACAGACTGGTAGAAGAAGAGGGCACTGGCTACCACAGACTGGTAGAAGAAGAGGGCACTGGTTACCACAGACTGGTAGAAGAAGAGGGCACTGGTTACCACAGACTGGTAGAAGAAGAGGGCGCTGGCTACCACAGACTGGTAGAAGAAGAGGGCACTGGTTACCACAGACTGGTAGAAGAAGAGAAGAAGAGGACGCTGGCTACCACAGACTGGTAGAAGAAGAGAAGAAGAGGGCGCTGGCTACCACAGACTGGTAGAAGAAGAGGGCGCTGGTTACCACAGACTGGTAGAAGAAGAGGGCACTGGCTACCACAGACTGGTAGAAGAAGAGGGCGCTGGTTACCACAGACTGGTAGAAGAAGAGGGCGCTGGTTACCACAGACTGGTAGAAGAAGAGGGCACTGGCTACCACAGACTGGTAGAAGAAGAGGGCACTGGCTACCACAGACTGGTAGAAGAAGAGGGCGCTGGTTACCACAGACTGGTAGAAGAAGAGGGCGCTGGCTACCACAGACTGGTAGAAGAAGAGGGCACTGGTTACCACAGACTGGTAGAAGAAGAGGGCGCTGGCTACCACAGACTGGTAGAAGAAGAGGGCACTGGTTACCACAGACTGGTAGAAGAAGAGGGCGCTGGCTACCACAGACTGGTAGAAGAAGAGGGCACTGGTTACCACAGACTGGTAGAAGAAGAGGGCGCTGGCTACCACAGACTGGTAGAAGAAGAGGGCACTGGTTACCACAGACTGGTAGAAGAAGAAGAGGGCGCTGGTTACCACAGACTGGTAGAAGAAGAAGAGGGCACTG
>NC_072459.1:313496-323496 GCF_027596085.1 Anoplopoma fimbria
GTATTTGTGACGTTGTTTTTCCGTCTTCACGTCACTGATATGGTCATGTGACCCCTGGTGTTCTTACCTCTGATCGGGTCGATGTTCATATGGATCAGAACGGATCAATACCCGGGTTCATCCCCCACAATCCATGCATGTGTAATGTCTCCGTGAGTCCTGCAGGTCACAGTGTTCTGGTGTTTCAGACCTGAACGAGGTCCCGGAGACCGAGCTGCTGGACAACAGCATCCAGAAGGGCCGCGCCCAGCTGTCCGTCAAAGCCCGGAGGCCCCGCCCCTCCAGGTCTCGTTACCGTGACAGCGTGAGCTCCACGGAGGGCGACGACAGTCTGGAGAGGAAGGTAATTAATTCCATTACATTAAACAGCCTGTCTTAAGCTCCTCCCCCAGCTTGATGAGCTCACTGTGACATCATACAGCTGTGTGTGTGTGTGTGTGTGTGTGTGTGTGTGTGTGTGTGTTATCAGGACAGTCCGCTACACTCTGCCCGCTCACCTCTCCACGTGGCCATGAGAGGCTCCTCCCCCTCTCCTGATTCGCTGCTGACATCTCGAAGCCCCGCCTTCTCCTTCGACTCCTCCCTGGTGAGACCAATCAGAGCTCAGCTCCACCGATCTGAATGAATCGCCACCTTATCGTGGTGGAGGGGTTTGTGTGCCCCAGTGATCCTGAGAGCTGTGTTGTCGGGGGCAATAGCTCCTGGTAGGGTCTCCCAAGGCAAAGTGGTCTCGGGGGAGGGGTCAGACTAAGAGCGTTTCACAAAACCTCAATGAATCGGACGATATAAGGTTGTGGCACCTCGCCCGGAATAGGGTAACCGGGGCACCCTCCTGGAGCCAGACCTGGTAGGGGAGCTCGCCGGCGAGCGTCTGGTGGCCGGGCATTGGCACATGGGGCCCGGCCGGGCCCAGCCCGAAAAAGCTACATCGTGCCGCCACCCTGTGGGCCCACCACCCGCAGGGAGAGGCATTGGGGTCGGGTGCAATGTGAGCTGGGCGGCAGGCTGGGGCGGGAACCTGGGCGTGCTGACCCCGGCATCACAGACTAGCTCTAGGGACGTGGAATGTCACCTCTCTGGCGGGGAAGGAACCGGAGCTGGTGCGGGAGGTGGAACGCTACCAACTAGATATAGTTGGGCTCACCTCCACGCATAGCACCGGTTCTGGAACCAAACTCCTGGAGAGGGGCTGGACTTTTTCCTTTTCCGGAGTTGCCCAGGGTGAGAGGCGCCGGGCGGGTGTGGGGATACTCACAAGCCCCCGGCTGAGCGCCGCTGTTCTGGAGTTCTCCCCGGAGAACGAGAGGGTCGCCTCTCTGCGACTGGGAATCGCAGGAGGAAAGTCTCTGACTGTTGTTTGTGCCTATGCACCAAACGGCAGTTCGGAGTACGCGGCCTTCTTGGAGTCCTTGGGTGGTGTTCTGGAAAGGGCGCCGACTGGGGACTCCATAGTTCTTCTGGGAGACTTTAACGCTCTCATGTGGGTAACGATGGAGAAACCTGGAGGGGTGTGATTGGGAGGAACGGCCTGCCCGATCTGAACCCGAGTGGTGCTTTGTTGTTGGACTTCTGTGCTAGTCATGGACTGTCCATAACAAACACCATGTTTGAGCATAGGGAGGTTCATAAGTGTACTTGGTACCAGAACACCCTAGGCCAAAGGTCTACGATCGACTTTGTAGTTGTGTCATCAGACCTGCGGCCGTATGTCTTGGACACTCGGGTGAAGAGAGGAGCAGAGCTGTCAACTGATCACCACCTGGTGGTGAGTTGGATCAGGTGGCGGGGGAGGCTGCCGGACAGACCCGGTAAACCCAAACGTGTAGTGAGGGTGAACTGGGAACGTCTGGCTGAGGATCCTGTCCGCAAGGTCTTCAACTCCCACCTCCGGAATAATTTCTCGTGCATCCCGGGAGAGGCTGGGGACATGGAATCCGAGTGGGCCATGTTCAAATCCTCCATTGTGGAAGCTGCTGCTAGGAGTTGTGGTCGGAAGGCGATTGGTGCCTGTCGTGGCGGCAATCCGAGAACCCGCTGGTGGACACCAGCGGTGAAGGAGGCCGTCAAGCTGAAGAAGGAGGCCTTTCAATGAGCTTCCTTCATAGGGTGGCTGGGCTCAGCCTTAGAGATAGGGTGAGGAGCTCAGCCTTAGAGAGAGGGTGAGGAGCTCAGACATCCGGAGGGAGCTCGGAGTAGAGCCGCTGCTCCTTCGCGTCGAAAGGGGCCAGCTGAGGTGGCTCGGGCATCTGATCAGGATGCCTCCTGGACGCCTCCCTTTAGAGGTTTTCCAGGCACGTCCAACTGGTAAGAGGCCCCGGGGTAGACCCAGAACACGCTGGAGAGATTATATATCTCGTCTGGCCTGGGAACGCCTCGGGGTTCCCCAGGAGGAGCTGGAAAGTGTTGCTGGGGAGAAGGACGTCTGGAGGACCCTCCTTAGCTTGCTGCCCCCGCGACCCGGCCCCGGATAAGCGGAAGGAGATGGATGGATGGATGGAATGGGTACAAACAGGAAGTAGATTGGTTGCAGAAAAATACTACAGACTATTATAGTTGTCTTTAATTACAAATGGTTGTGCTTTATCTCTCTCACATTAAATGTACTTTGAAATGAACAGTTACTAATCAAAGTTTACTAGATCATGGATCAATAAATGTGATCAGCACACGTCTCTCACTTGTTTCCTCTCGTTTCCTTGTTGTCTGTTCTCTCTCGTAGCTCTGCTGGTGTCTGAAGTCTCTGTCGTACTGGAGAACATTTATGCTTTTGTTCTTTTACAGTTTCTGTGTGAACTTCGCTATAGTTGTGCAGAATAAAATAAACATTAATAAGAATAGTAAAGTCCTCCGTTTATTCTCCATCATCCTCCTCAAAGCCTCAAACCGTGACTTCAAACGTCCGCTCTATAGGTTTGATAACGCCGCTGGACACCCCGCTCACTGATTGCTCCAATAACAGCTGCTTCCCTCATGTTGGCAGTAGAACTGTAAAATACAGTATTTAACTGAACAGCTGCTAGTAAAGACAACAAGGTCAACAGCACCTGTGATCTGTTATCAATTTTGAGTTAACCTGGTAGTTAACCTGGTAGTTAACCTGGAGTCAGTGTGGATTCAAACTAACAAGGTGTCAGAAGCTCTGAACTTCCAGTAGTGAGGACGTTGGGCGTAAACTTAGTTAGAGATCTGCGTCTTAAAACAGAAGCGTAGCATTGTGGACGTAGCCAAAGAGAAAACTTACCAAAAACAATTTCACTTTGGCTCCTCAGGTGCGACGCTCTCCGGAGGATGAAGGAGCCTCACTGGCTGCCCCCCCGAGGGGGCGGTACCGTCAGCTGACCAACGCCACATCTCAGGAGGCCCTGGTGACTCCTAGCAGCTCGCCCTCACGGTCCTGCCCCTCCTCCGACTGCTCCCGGGTCTACATGAGGAGGAGCAGGAGGCCCGACAGCGAAGGTACACACCTGAGACACACCTGAGGAACACCTGAGACACACCTGAGACACACCTGAGGAACACCTGAGGCACACCTGAGACACACCTGAGGCACACCTGAGGCACACCTGAGGCACACCTGAGGCACACCTGAGACACACCTGAGGAACACCTGAGACACACCTGAGGAACACCTGTTCATACACACGTCTATGACAGTGTTGGTCTACACTACTGAGTGTGTGTGTGTGTGTGTGTGTGTGTGTGTGTGTGTGTGTGTGTGTGTGTGTGTGTGTGTGTGTGTGTGTGTGTGTGTGTGTGTTGGTTTCTGATCAGTGTTGGTTTCTGATTCGAGTAGGGACACAAGTCCAGCTGATCCCGACAGTCCGAATGTCGTCTTCGACAAGAAAACCAAGAGACGTTTCCTGGACCTCGGGTGAGACACACAAACACACACAGACACACACACACACAGACACAGACACACAAACACACACACACACACACACACACACACACACACACAGACACACACACACACACACACACACACACACACACACACACACACACACACACACACACACACACACACACACACAGACACACAGACACACACACACACACACACACACACACAGAGTCATATCCTGTTTCTGTGTCACATGACCGATGCCCCGCCCCTTTAGGAGGACTTGACCCTGGTAGGGAGAACGGGGACAGAGCGATCCTATTGGTTGTTGGCGATGTTCACTTCATTAAACTTCACTATCGAGTCAAAAGTAAAAAACGTGAATAAAATTAAACATGTTTGAGATCAGAGGAGACAAACATTCATGATGAGACTCTGTGATGATATATATATGTCGTTTTTTATATATACAGTATATATATATACTATATATACTCCTGTTGTAGATGAAGGCGGAGCTTAATAGTCTCTCTCTCTCTCAGGGTGACTCTCAGACGTTCATACATCCGGGTGAGGAAAGATAAATCCAACAGGCTCTCTGTGGGCAGCCGGTGGGTCCTTCACATTCAGAACTACGTTCTAATAGTTCAACGTTTAACACAAACATAAACCCATTCATGTTCTTCTGTCCTCACCTGGTCTTCTGTCCTCACCTGGTCTTCTGTCTTCACCTGGTCTTCTGTCCTCACCTGGTCTTCTGTCTTCACCTGGTCCTCTGTCCTCACCTGGTCTTCTGTCTTCACCTGGTCCTCATCCTTAGTGAGCCGTCTGAGAGTCCGTCTCGGTCTTCAGGGTCCTTCGTCCCGTTCTCCTGGTTCACCGAAGGACGGGGGTCTCTTTCCTCCTCCGGGACTCCACCTGGATCCCCCAAAGTCCCCCCTCTGAGCTCCCCGAGCCCCCGCAAGTCCCTGTCACAGGTACAAAACCACCTCCTCCACCGTGTTCCTGATTAATAACTTATTACAACATCACTTTCATTTGTAATATTTGATGTTTCTCTTCATATTCAGACTGAAACAGTTAACGTCTCTAAAATATCCCGGTGTCATTAAACACATCAGTGAGCTTCACTGTTCCTTCATCGCACTTTAGTTTATTCTGACTGAATCACACAAACTAGAGCTCGACATGTGGATTAATCCGCCGCTGAAAATAGTCCCGCACAGAGCGTTAGTTTGATCAAAACTACAACTAATTATTGATTAAACTACAGATTGGTCCTTTAAAGATTGACGTCTTCAGTAGGAACCAGACAGGAAGTGAGACGGTGAAGAGGGACGGACCGACATGATTAAGGGTCCATCAGAGCTGTAGCGGCCTCTGGTGGACAAATCTATCAATCAATAACTCTGATCAGTTGTTTTGGACACAAACAGGAAGTAGAAGAAGAAGAAATCAATAAGTGAACTACTTCCTGTCTCCGTCCTTCAGGAGTCGGCTCTCAGTGAGGAGTTCTCTCCTCCTCCCACCTCCTCCTCCTCCTCTCCTCCTGTTGACTCCTCCTCCAGATCCTCACACCCGTACCACACGCTGTCCCAGTCCTCTGACGAGGTAACACACACACACACACACACACACACACACATCATCATCATCTTCATCACATGGTAACATACCCCAACATATCCCAACATACCCCAACATACCCCAACATATCCCAACATATCCCAACATACCCCAACATATCCCAACATATCCCAACATATCCCAACATACCCCAACATATCCCAACATACCCCAACATATCCCAACATACCCCAACATATCCCAACATACCCCAACATACCCCAACATACCACAACATACCCCAACATACCCAACAACATATCCCAACATATCCCAACATACCACAACATATCCCAACATATCCCAACATACCACAACATATCCCAACATACCCCAACATATCCCAACATACCCCAACATATCCCAACATACCCCAACATACCACAACATATCCCAACATATCCCAACATACCACAACATATCCCAACATACCCCAACATATCCCAACATACCCCAACATACCCCAACATACCACAACATATCCCAACATACCCCAACATACCACAACATACCCCAACATACCCCAACATACCCCAACATATCCCAACATATCCCAACATACCACAACATATCCCAACATACCCCAACATATCCCAACATACCCCAACATACCCCAACATATCCCAACATACCCCAACATATCCCAACATACCCCAACATACCCCAACATATCCCAACATACCCCAACATACCCCAACATACCCCAACATACCCCAACATATCCCAAGATGCATTGCATGCCGGTGAAGTTGATTTTTTTTTTTTTCATCGACATGGCGACTAGTGGACCAGCAGCGGGAGAATTCACATTTAAATATAATTATTGGGTTTTAACTAACCAGCTGACGCTACAGGAGCCGCTGTGCTATTTACAGCAGCTCGTCCATTTAAATATTATAACTTTTTTATACTCTTTTATGACAACCGCAGCTGGTTGCTAGGTGACGGGAGCGGCAAAAGGGTGGGGGCGCGAAAAGCTGGTGACGTAAACAGGAAATCATTTGTGGACCAGACCGTCTCATTTCAGAGACCGCTCGGTCCAGCCTTCACGGTGTTCACAGGACCCGGTCTACGTAGACCACGAAGGCTGCAGACGCTGGACTGGGACACAGCAGGAGGTTCATTACAATGAAAACTCCTCCTCTTCCTCTTCCTCTTCCTCTTCCTCTTCCTCTTCCTCCTCTTCCTCTTCCTCCTACTCCTCCTCTTCCTCCTTGTCCTCTTCCTCTTCCTCAGCCCTTTGAGGACCCATCCTGTCTGGTTTCTTCGTGGACGACCCAGCAGGTCTGTCATTGGCTGAGAGGACTCCACATGGAGCAATACGTCCCAGAATTCAGTGCGAGAGACGTGGACGGACAGCAGCTGCTGCAGATGGACGGCAACAAGCTGAAGGTGAGGAATTGTTTATTTAATGTCTAATAAAAGCATCAGAGTGAGACCTCTGTCGTGTCTCCTGCAGGCTCTGGGCGTGCTCAGTTCGTCTGATAGAAGCGCTCTGAAGCGTCGCATCAAAGATTTTCACTCTGCAGCCGAGAGAGAAAGAAAAGAGAAGAGACAGAAAGAGAAGAGAAGAAGAGACAACGAGCACCGCAGGAACTGACCTCCACCGGGGGAGACAGAGGGGGAGACAAGGGGGAGACAAGGGGGAGACAGAGGGGGAGACAAGGGGAGACAAGGGGGAGACAGAGGGGGAGACAAGGGGGAGACAAGGGGGAGACAAGGGGAGACAAGGGGGAGACAAGGGGGAGACAGAGGGGGAGACAAGGGGGAGACAGAGGGGGAGACAGAGGGGGAGACAAGGGGGAGACAGAGGGGGAGACAAGGGGGGGGAGACAAGGGGGAGACAGAGACAAGGGGGAGACAGAGGGGGAGACAAGGGGGAGACAAGGGGGAGACAGAGGGGGAGACAAGGAACATCGTCCATCTGACCAACTGGTCAGCATCACTCCTGAACTGAAATGTTTACAATGTCGTTCCAGAGATCGCAGTGATCCATGATCCATGACAGTGATCCATGACAGTGATCCATGTCAGTGATCCATGACAGTGATCCATGACAGTGATCCATGACAGTGATCCATGATCCATGTCAGTGATCCATGTCAGTGATCCATGACAGTGATCCATGACAGTGATCCATGACAGTGATCCATGACAGTGATCCATGACAGTGATCCATGTCAGTGATCCATGATCCATGTCAGTGATCCATGTCAGTGATCCATGTCAGTGATCCATGTCAGGATTTAGAGATGACCGTAAAACAACTCAGAAGAAGAAGTTCAAATGTTCACAAATCGGGCAGGAATGTTTTTAAAGACAAACAGGAAGTTGTTACTGCAGAAGAAGAAGAAGAAGAAGAAGAAGAAGAAGAAGAAGAAGAAGAGCTCCCAGAGAAACATCTGGAGGTGATTTAGAGCTAAAGATCTTTCTGCTGTCAGATGGAAACTAAACTAATGCGTTTGTTTCAGACGGCAACCTTTGACCTTTGACCTCCACATTCAAATAATTTCAATAAATAAATCTGTGAGGAACTTTTTGTAGTTTTCTTTTAACTCCAGAAAACACTGGAGTGTGTTCTTGCTGCAAATCATAAAGTTATAAACAGTGATTATAATTATTATAATAATTAATAATAATAATAATAATAATAATCAATCCTTTATTAGTCCCACAATGGGGAAATTATTTCTCTGCATTTAACCATCCCGGAGGAGCAGTGGGCTGCAATGAAGCGCCCGGGGAGCAACTTGGGGTTAGGTGTCTCGCTCAAGGACACCTCGGCATGTTGCCGGTAGAGGGGCTTGAACCACCAACCTTGTGGTTACGGGACAAGCGCTCTACCTCATGTGCCACAGCCGCCCCATTATAATTATTATGTTATGATTATTATTAATAGTTTAATATTTATAGTCAGACTGACTGAACCCTCTAACAAAGTGAAATATCAGGAAGATAAAAAGGCTAAGCTAAAAATAATTTAGCTTAGCCTCCTGCTAACCTCCTCAGTACTGCAGATGGTGAACTATTAGAGAGACTAGTTAGCGCTGGAGAGAGACGAGGCTAACTAGTAAGCTAGTTAGCTCTGGAGATAGATGAGGCTAACTAGTTAGCGCTGGAGAGAGATGAGGCTAACTAGTTAGCGCTGGAGAGAGATGAGGCTAACTAGTTAGCTAGTTAGCTCTGGAGAGAGACGAGGCTAACTAGTTAGCTCTGGAGAGAGATGAGGCTAACTAGTTAGCGCTGGAGATAGATGAGGCTAACTAGTCAGCTCTGGAGATAGATGAGGCTAACTAGTCAGCTCTGGAGAGAGATGAGGCTAACTAGTTAGCTCTGGAGAGAGATGAGGCTAGCTTGTTAGCTAGTTAGCTCTGGAGAGAGATGAGGCTAACTAGTAAGCTAGTTAGCTCTGGAGATAGATGAGGCTAACTAATTAGCTCTGGAGAGAGATGAGGCTAGCTTGTTAGCTAGTTAGCTCTGGAGAGAGATGAGGCTAACTAGTTAGCTAGTTAGCTCTGGAGATGGACTAGCTAACTAGTCGTGAAAAAGAGCTTGTCTGTCCTTTCAATCAGAAAACCTATATTTCATTTCCTGTTTCCAGTCACATGATCTGATGTGTAAACAGTTGAAACGTCGTCATGCGTCGTCTCTTAATGACGCTAAAGTGAGCGTAGCTGAATGGAACGCACCCCGAGACACAGACGTGAAGAAACATTGTTTATTTACAGTAAAACAATTATAAATCTCGTTATAAAAGTTAATTAAAAGACGACAAACAAAAAACTAAAGTAAATAAAATGTATTAATTCATCAAATAAGTACATACAGTAAATATATTTCACACCTGAACACAACACTTTTTTTAATTAAATATATTAAATATTATTAACAGATAAAAACAGAAACAGTCAAAAGTAAAATAAATATTTCAGCATAAATACCAAATAAATAAATTAAGATAAATAATAATAACAATAAAGATAAATAACCACCAACATCTTCATCCAAACATCTGAAAAATGAGTTTAGAAATAATAAATAATAATCAATAATCATTAATAATAATCATTATTCTTGAATATTCATGAAAATAAATAAACAGAAACACTGATAATAAAGAGGAGCAGCTCTGACTTCCTGTAGCTGCTTCACAATAAAAGCCTCCACACGATTCACCGACTTTCAAATGATGTCAAAACAATTCTGATGAACGGTTATTGATCAGTCCAACGGCTAATGATTAATCTATCTGTTATTGATTAATCTATCTGTCATTGATTAATCTATCTGTCATTGATTAATCTATCTGTCATTGATTAATCTAATGGTTATTGATTAGTCTATTGGTTATTTTGATGTAGTCAGGAAACAGTGAACTTTGTTGGTTTAAATTGTCTCAAACAACGATTAAATGATCAGAATTGCTGCCAACAGGTTTTCTGTTGACTGATTAGTGTATTGACGACTGATCAGTGACTCGTGTTTTAGTCTAAAGACTGAGTGAGTCTAAAGACAGCCGGACGTGTT